>NC_053022.1:166225368-166491488 GCF_003073215.2 Triticum urartu | reverse complement strand
GAAGAGGATTACAATCAGCGCAAGACCCGAATCCAATGGATTCGAAGATATTGGGTGGAACAATGGTTCAAATACCGGTTTGTGACCCAGGAATATGCTGAGAAAAATGCCATCAAGCGACCGTGGGGAGACATCCTATACAAGAATCTTCAACCCAGGTCCAGAGAAGAAGCCATTGAACAAGGCTTCTATCCCTGCATGGTCCATGGGCCATAGCCTGCAGATGCACACCCATCGTCACTACTATGGTGTCGTGACGACAATCTGTTCAAGCGCAACTTCCAGTTTGCCAAGAACTCAGCGAAGCAGAACAAGAAGTCTTTGAGATTAGACTTCAACCCTGGTCCCTCTACTCCCCGTGCCGATGGAACCTGCGAAGCTGAACCCAATCTTGTTGGTCCCTTCTACAACTTGGAAGGTCTCATCACTCATATCGTGGTTCAAGGGAAAGCCGTGAATGAGCCTGCAAATGACACTGAATCAGATGAAGCGCCTACAGCGCCGAAGCCAAAGAAGTTGAAGCAGCCTAAAGCTTCAAAGCCTGCCTCTGCACCAAAAATCTCACGGGCGAAGCCACTGGCTACTGCACCTCCTGAAGACAGTGTGCAGTCTGAAGATTTGTCACGCATCTCCAAGCCCCAGAAAGTCAAGATGCCTCTGCCACATACCGGCCAAGAACTGAGAGCTGCTGCTATTCTGCGCAACGATGCCATCGATCTGTCCAGTGATGAAGATCTTGCAGATGATGCTCTTGAGCAACTGATCAAGAGCAAGGAAGAAGCAGAAATCTTCAATGATCTGCCTCTCTTTGACGTGGCAATCATACACAACTTCATTGATGAGTGGTTTGACACGCCCAACCTCAGCTTCGAAGATCTGCAACTCCCAATTGGCCTAAGTGTCGCCTTCCATGGCGCCATTGCTTCAGAGCTAGCTCTAGCTCAGCGCATCGTCGAACTGAAGCAAAAGATTGACATTGAGAAAGCTCAGTTCAAGAAGCATATGGCCAAGCTCAGCGTGCAATAGGTGAAGAACTTCAAGATTATGCTTCACGAGCTCAAAGAAGCCTTTCTCAAGAAACATGCAGAAGCTCAAGGTTCTCGTGAGCGCATGAAGGTCATGGCTGACAAGAGTGTGCAAGCATACAATGAGGCTGAGAAGCGCAAGGCCCTTGGTCGTCCTGGCATCGACCCCAGGATGGCTGCAGAGCAGAAGAAGAAGAAGAAGAAGAAGAAGAAGAAGAAGAAGAAGAAGAAGAAGCCCGCTATGGCTGAACCCGACACACCAAGGCAGGAAGCAGATCCCATTGTCTTCCCAACTAGCATGACTGGCTCGAAGCCAAAAGCCAGGTCTACTGCTTCAGAACTGAAGAAGACAAGGACTGCTGAGGCTGATGCCCGAAAGTTGAAGCCTCTGATGGTTCTCCCTCCAAGAAGAAGAGGAAGACCAAGAAGGAACGGGCTGCTCCCACAGAGCCCTTAATTGTTGAACCCATCTCCATGGTTCGCCCTGCCGCTGAACTCCAAGAGCGCCAGCTGACTATCCATGAGCCTGGTTCCACAGAGGCTCATGAAGCTAAAGACTTTCCAGCAGCTAGTCCCACCGCTGCTGAAGACATTGGTCACCATGACCATGTTGAAGATGATGCAGTTCTTCCCCAGATCGAGCACCAACAGGTATCATCGCCTGTGCTTACGCATAGCGAACTCATCAGGATTGGTCGTCCTCTGACGCCAATTGCTCAGGATGCTTCATGGGCTGATTACCCACAAGCACAAGAGGAAGATGAATTTGAGGCCCAGCCAACTCTAACTCCACAGGCGTCGCCAGCGTTACGCAGGCTTCGCAAAGGACCAAGGCCTCCAATCTCCGAGTCTGAAGCTAAATCTGCTGAAGACATTCCGGCTGCATCAGCCGATGAAGAAGAAACCCCAAGAGTTGCTACACCCCCATCTCACCAAGAAGCTGTTCTCGAGGAGAACGTGACTATGACCGATCCTCCAGCTCATCAAGTGGAGGTCGAAAATCTTGAGGCTGCCACCACCAACACCCATGAAGCCACTAACGCTGTCATGGCTGAAGCAAATGTGGAGCCTCCACCAACTCAAGAACCAGAAGTCAGTGAAGCAAATGATGCTACTACTCCTGTTCCTGCTCCTGCTACTGGTCCTTAGTTTGACTATCATGTTGAGCATAGGCCTCAGGTACAGAAGCCAATTCCAAGGTTGCCTAGGTTTCCAAGTCCTGCATCAGCACCTGGATCCTTCAATGTCAACGGCTTCAAAGCAGACAACACTTTCTTCAATAGCTCCAAGAACCCCTACTCAAGGGAAAGAATATCTTCTGATCGGTTCTGGAGCTATCCGCAGCGAAGCTATTACTCCTGCATTCTGTACAATCAAGGTCGCATCTTCTCACATAAGCGTCTTGACACAAAAGCCATAGCTGGTCTGCCCTGTCTGGAAGAAGCTCTGGATTGCTTCAAAGAGGTTGGATTGTTGCCGTTTGTCACCGACCAAGAGCGCTGGAATGAAGAGTTGCTACTCCAATTCTATGCCACACTTCACATTCGTGGGTACAACAGAGATCCGAAGACTTGGGTCCTGGAGTGGATGACAGGAAATGTTCATCATGAAGCCAAAGCCTTTGATATCATTGAGCTCACTAGTCTATCCTAAGGACTTCTTTGTTGAAGACCTTGAGTCTCTGCCACGGACTATCTATCACATCGTAAGGCGAACTCTCTGGCCTATCAAAGGAAATTCTCCCCATGCCAAGCTGGAAGGTGCAATGAAGACTTTGGTCTTCTATATTCTTCATGGCAAATGCTTCAATGCACAAGACTTCTTCATTCGCCAACTTGCTGCATCAGGCTCTGATCTTTTTGGCTTGAAGTTCTACACTCCTTGGATAATGCGGCTGATTAAACTCCACTCCGCTATCTCATATCAGCCATCTTCTCGCAATCATCGGATCTTTCTGCCTGATGTGGATATGTCCGTTGAAGCTATTTATCCTGAGCCTGCCAAGGAGCCTCTTAGTCTTCAGAATGCGGAGCATCAAAGTTTCTCTCAGAACATTGAAGGAGTTGAAGTAGTCACTCGTGTTTATCCTTTGGCTGGAACTACACGTGCACCACATCCTGCCCTTACTGAAGCCACCGAAAGCACAATTTCTCAACGACCCAAGAAGCGCACTCGTGTTCTCAATGACCGAGAGCTTCTGGTGGCTCTTCATCAGAAACAGGATAGGCATCATGACTGGCTGAAGCGCCAAATGCAAAGCCTCTTGGTGGATGTCAACCGCATTCGCAATCTTGCCATCAAGAATGCCTTTGTTGCACATGAAACCTCTCGACGCAGATGGAAAGGGCTGACGCTTATGTGCTCTGAAGATGATCTTCAAGAGGATGGCTTCTCTGAACGCTTTAAGTTTGACTCCACACCTCCTCGAAGGGGAGTGCTGCAACGAACTCCATCTCTTGAACACTCTAAGTTCTCTTCCTCTGCGGAAACTGTGAATGCCAGAGTGATCGAGGACGAAGACGATGCTACTTCACGGCCCCCTCCTTCAGCACGCTTCGACACTGCTCCGAGTTCTTCTGCACCGCCGAACACCACCGACGACCCTGCTGCTTCACATACTCTTCATGGAAACGAGTAGATGCTCTATGTCTTCAAACCTTTTTGGTCCTTACTAACAAAAGGGGGAGAAGCATATGAGTTTGATAGTCTTCAAGCGGGTCCCTATGGGCGGTTGCTTTATATTTTCCCTAGTGTTTACAACTCTCATTTTGATACGTTTGGTTATTTGAGTCATAACACTTAAACTCGATGGTCGTCTGCTACTTATTTTCTACTTTGTGATGCGATGATAAATTCCGCATGTGCGACGATAAATTCCGCAGTTAGATCATTTTGCAGACGTCCATTTTCCATTATGCATGTCATTATCTTCACATACCTTCACATGCGTAATGAATTGTCATCATAAGTTGAAGAGGATCTCCACAAGTACAACCTGCCATGTACATTTGCATTCCAAAAGCAAATTACTCATATGCACATCTTCAGGGGGAGCCCTTGCAGCTTATGAAGACAATTCCTTATCCTTTTACAATTTCACATATTATATTCCCCGTTGAAAACTTCAACTAGTTTGTCATCAATCACCAAAAAGGGGGAGATTGTAAGTGCATCTAGTGCCACCCCTAGTTGGTTTTGGAGTATTGACGACAAACCTATTTGAGGGACTAATGTGTTTGTGAGAATTGCAGGATAACACAGGTAGAAGTCCCTCATTGATTCGGTTTTCCTACCAGAGATGACCTCTAAAAATGTATAAAGCCATTGATGTCAAAGGTGGTATGTGAAGATATTCACATTGAAGACTATGACACGAGAAGACGTCGCATGAAGCATATGGAGCTCGAAGACTTAGATCTTTCGTAGTTCTTTTTCTTCTTTGTTGAGTCATAGGAACCACTGTACTGTTAAGTGGGGTCCAAGAGAACCAGCCAGAATGACTGAAGTGATGCTTAACCAAAACCTATGTCTTCGAGTGAAGACTATGAGAGCAAATCTTGTCCAGAGTCAGACAAGTCAGCTTTGCTTGTAGCCCAAGTAAAGTTGTCGTGTGTGTTTGAAATCTGACCGTTGGAACACGTGTCAGTTCCTTAGTGACCTAGGGTCATTTCAGAAAAATCAGGTCGGGTTGCCTAGTGGCTATAAATAGCCCACCCCTACAACCATAAACGGTTGGTTGCTCAGAGTTAGAGTACGGCTTTTGTCGTTTGAGAGCAACCCACCTCGAAGCCTTTGAGAGAGAATTCCTTGCGAGGATAAAGCCCTAACCACCCAGAGCCAAAGAGTGTCAGGCATCACTTAAGTCTTCCTGTCTGTGTGATCTGAAGACTTATTACACTTGAGGACTATGAATCCTCCAGCCGGTTAGGCGTCGCGTTCTGAGCATCCAAGAGCAATTGTGGATCGCCAGTGAACGAAGCCTGTGAAGGTTTGGGAGTCTACCTTGAAGACTTACCAGAGTGATTGGGCGAGGTATGTGTGACCTTAGCTCAAGGGGAATACGGTGAGGACTGGGTGTCCTGAGCTGCGTGTTCAGGACTGGGTGTCCGGGACTGTGTGTCCTCAGGTTTAAATACCTAGCCGCCCTAACTAGACGTACAGTTGTCACAGCAACTGGAATTGGTCCAACAAATCATTGTCTTCAACGAGTCACTGGTTTCATCCTTCCCTTCCCTTTACTTACTGTTGGTCCTTGTGAAGTCATCGTATGCTTGCGCTATCTTTTGTCTTCACTGAGTGACTGCTTGTTCTGATTGGCTTCATAATATCTTCCTACCTGACCCTTACTACCTATCTGCTATTAGCCATTGTGCTTTCACTTCATTGAATACTTGACTATGGTTTTCCTAGTGTAGTCTACCTTCCGCTGCATGGTAATAGGTTTATTTCTATCATTTGTCTTCGAAACTTCCACGTTTTGAAGACTTTCATAAAAATTGCCTATTCACCCCCCTCTAGTTGATATAACGCACTTTCAATGCTGGTATCCTCTGTCCAACCAGAGGCATCGGACAACTTGCTGGAAGCGCTTCACAACGCTTCCATCGATGAAGAACACCGCACTATCATGAGTGCGGTGGTCAAGAAGGTTTAGTCCGCCAAAAACGGACTGACCGAAGCTTGCGCCAGCCTCCTAACAGGCTTTGAGGTAAGCATTCAAAATATAAAAATATTACCGCATAGATAGTAGCCCATGATGCTCTATTCGGCGTTCGCGAAGAAAAGTCAGATAGAGTATCAAATGATAATTCAGGAGTCTAATTAGAGTATTTCTGTGTGTATGTGCAGGCTTCCCTACTGGCCGCTGCTGCACGTACTGTGGAGGTCTCTGCGCTGAAGCAGGCCCTGAAGCGGTCCAAGGACGAGCTCGGCCTTACCAAGGGGCAGCTCGAAGAGAGCAAAGGTAAGATATACCCCAATTTATATAGTTAAAAAAGAAGTTCAGCGTAAAGTAATAGGATCATCATGAATTTGTCATGGGCCACGACCGAGGTGGAGACCCTGAGGAAGGCATTGTCCGAGGCCGAAAACAAATCGGCCAAAGAATGTATTGAACGGGAGAAATAAGAAGCCCGAGTAGGCGAGGTGCAGCAAGAGCTCGAGGCGCCCGCCAAAAAGCACGAGTCCTTGGAGCTTAACTCCAAGACGCGAGAGTCTGAGCTCGCGCAGGCGCTTGAGAGCATCCGGAGCACCAAGGCCGAAGCACACAAGGCCCTCGAGGAGATTGGTGCGGCGAAGAAGATAGCAGCGGGTAAGGCATTCAATATGCAAAGCAAGCATGTGAAGGAGACTTCCCTTTTTCTTACCCGAGTTCGGAGCTCTCCAGGAGCGTTTGCAGATCGTCCCCGTAGTGTGATGGATACCACAGAGTTTTACCGGGCTGAGGAAGGGAGCTCAACGGAGAAATTGTTCTGGTCTGAGTATACTGGGACCGAACACCCCGTGTCCTAAAGCGACCAGCTGAAGCAGTTGGTCGAACTTGACAAGGCAGCCGAACAGGCCATGAGGGGCCTTATAGTCCGGATGTGGCCTAGCGAGCCCCTGTCCGACAGCTACTTCAGTCTGGTAAGGCAGCTGGTGGAAGCCTACCCACAGCTTGAAGTCATCAAGAGGTCCGTCTGCATCGAAGGTGCACGCAGAGCTTTTGCCTGGGTGAAGGTGCACTGGGCGAAGCTGGACGCCGTGAAGCTTGTGAAGGAAGGGCCGCCGGAGGGCAAGGAGCATCGCTGCCCCGAGAATTACTATGAGAGTGTACTGAAGGGTTCTCGCTTAGTGGCAGATGAGTGTGCCAAGGATGTAATTTTTGAATGAACATGCCCATGTGATCCTGTAATATGAAATGAGTTCTTTTGCGCCATGCAACTCTTTCTTAATTTAAAATATTACCTTCTATGCGGCCGTTTATAAAATCTGAGAGTTGGCTAGTCGTCAGCTTCTGCCCCCATGTAACTAGTACTGGGGTGTTCGGGTAAATCTGAACACTCTTTACCCGAATTTTGGGTCCTTCAAGGGAGGTGCTCAGCGCAACGAAACCAGGCAATCGGACTATAATGCTTTATCACTCTCACTTAGCCATAGAAGTCTATGATTTTAAATTTTTGGTGAAGCCCCTAGTATTCGGAGGGTCGAATTTAGGGCGCTATACACGCCTAAGACAGACAAGGCCGAATCCTCGCCCGAAGCGGAAAAAGTCTTGAAGGACTTGAGACCTCTCGAACAGCGACCAGTCTCTCGCCTTATCATGATATTCCGTTTTTGGCTTTCTCTACTGAGGTGCTCGTCCGGAAGAACCGGGACACAATCATAGTAGTTCTCCCACCGCTACCTTAGCCGATATAGCGGAATGTAAGGTACCAAAGCACGGGAGCCAGGCAGCCCAACATTTGACCCAAGACATGATTCGGAGCTGATGCATATAATGCTATAAGTTCGGGGTGCCACACTATCGAAAGTGTTCGGACTTCTTGCGCTGTATTACGGGGTAAATAAGAGCTCCTGGCATACTGACCATACCCGAGCGTGCAGGTGCGGAATTTCGTAAATGGACATATAAGAGAAAGAGAAAAACTTAAATAATGCAATGATAGATTAATAATATGCATTGTTATTTGAATACTACGTCGAAGCGTACCGATACAAGTAGAGCAATAAGCATAAAGTAGGACAATTCGAAATGTCCTATCCCAAGGCAAGCTACGCATAAATAGTGAAAAGCGGGTATATCAAGTATTACTAGAGACCACCTGGCGGTTCCCATGTTCATCTTAGCTTCTTGCCGCCTTGGTTGTTGCTTCCGGAATGTGTCTGGCAATCGAACTGCCGAAAAGGGCTTCCGAAGAGTTAGGCCCCAAAAGAGAAAAGGAATGTCAAAGGTATACAGCCCTGGTGTGGTTAAGCCACAATGCGGGGCGTGTCCTGATTGTGCCCCCGCATATGTCCATGGTATTTTCAATGCGTAGTTATGTACGCGCGGCACGAATTTCGTCGCTGCACTGGGACTGGGACGTGGGCCGGATTTCTAGGCGAGTGCTGATCGCGCTAGGCGATCCTGTTGCAAATTGTTCCGGACTCGCTTGAAGGTGTCCGGGGGCAGTAACGCTGAATGAGTGGTCTACCTGAACAGGCTGCTTTGTGCCTCTACTGCAAGGGCCGTAGTGTGCTCTTATGTATGGAGCGAGCGTTCTGTGTTTCCATTTACTGTTAGAACCCCGCGGGGTCCTGGCATCTTGAGCTTAAGGTATGCGTAATGCGGCACTGCATTGAATTTTGCAAATGCTGTCCGTCCGAGCAGTGCATGATAGCGACTGCGAAACGGGACGATGTCGAAGATTAACTCTTCTCTTTGGAAGTTATCCGGTGATCCGAAGACCACTTCCAGTGTGATTGAGCCTGTGCAATGGGCCTCTACACCTGGGATGACGCCTTTAAAGATGTTTTTGCTGGGTTTGATCCTTGAGGGATCGATACCCATTTTTTGCACTATATCCTGATAAAGTATGTTCAGGCTACTACCGCCGTCCATAAGGACTCGAGTGAGGTGAAATCCGCTAATGATGAGGTCTAGGACCAGTACGGCGGATCCGCCATGACGGATGCTAGTGGGGTGGTCCCTGCGATCGAAGGTGATCGGACAAGCAGACCATGGGTTGAACTTTGGGGCGACGGGCTCCATTGCATAGACGTCCCTTAGTGCACGCTTCCGCTCCCTCTTGGGAATGAGGGTTGCGTATATCATGTTCACCGTCTTCACTTGAGGGGGAAACCCCTTCTGTCCTCCTGTGTTTGGCGGGTGGGGCTCTTCCTCGTCGTTGCTATGCAGCCGCTTGTCCTTATTCTCGGCATTTAACTTGCCGGCCTGCTTGAACACCTAACATTCTCTGTTGGTGTGATTGGCTGGCTTGTCGGGGGTGCCGTGGATTTGACACGAGCGATCCAATATGCGATCTAGACTGGACGAAGCCGGAGTATTTCTTTTGAATGGCTTTTTTCACTGACCGGATCTAGAGCATCTGAATCCGGCATTGACTGCCGTGTCTTCGGTGTTATCGCCATTATTGCGGCGCTTTGGTCTATTACGCCGCTGCCTACCGTTGACATCTTTGGTATCTGAGGTATCCGGATTCCTTGATGTGTTGTTGCTCCGAGCCAGCCAGCTATCCTCGCCCACGCAAAAGCGGGTCATGAGTGTTGTGAGGGCTGCCATAGATTTCGGCTTCTCCTAGCCGAGGTGGCGGGCGAGCCACTCGTCGCGGATGTTATGCTTGAATGCCACTAGGGCCTCTGCATCCGGACAGTCTACAATTTGATTTTTCTTAGTCAGGAACCGTGTCCAGAATTGTCTGGCTGATTCCCCTGGCTGCTGGGATATGTGGCTCAAGTCATCAGCATACGGTGGCAGCACATAAGTGCCCTGGAAGTTGTCAAGAAATGCATCTTCCAAATCCTGCCAACTGCCAACGGAGTCTGCTGGCAAGCTATTCAGCCAATGCCGAGCTGGTCCTTTGAGTTTTAGTGGGAGGTACTTGATGGCATGTAGATCGTCACCACGAGCCATGTGGATGTGAAGGAGGAAATCCTCAATCCATACAGCGGGATATGTTGTGCCGTCGTATGATTCGATATTTACGGGTTTGAAACCCTCCGGGAATTCATGATTCATGACTTCATCAGTGAAGCATAGGGGGTGTGCGGCGCCTCTGTGCCGGGCTATATCCCGACATAGTTCTTGTCTGCTGTAATCGGCCCGGCCGGATTTACTCTTGGTGTATCCGACGCGACGATCATCGTCCCATGTGGGCGCACGTGCTCGTGTCTCGTATATTGACCTTGCGATTTTTGCCTTACTGTCCAAGATGTCTCACAGGTCCTCTTTGTTGCCCCAGGCCTTAGTATTTTTGACTAAGTGGCGATGGGTGTGGTCTGAACTTTAGTCTGAAACGCCTCTCTGGCTCGGCCGCGTAGTGGCCGGTCAGCCGCATCGTACACTGGTGAATGAGGTTTCAATGCTTCCTCCTTGAGGTGAGGTAGCAACCTGCATTTTGGGTAACTTTTGGACGAGCGCTCGAGTTCGTGCTCCTTGGCCGCAAGGACTTCAGTCCATCTGTCTGCTAACAAGTCTTGATCAGCTTGAAGCTGTTGTTGTTTCTTCTTTAGGCTACTTGCCGTGGCCATAAGCCGGCGCTTGAAGCGCTCTTGCTCGCCTCGTCTTCGGAGAGAGGCATGTAATTGTCCTCCTCCGGTTCTTCATCTGCTGCCTGATCTGGAGGGCTAGCTTGTTCGTCCTCTAGCTCTGAACCGTGCTGGATGAGATTGTTGCTGTCTTTGGCGCTATCCGGAGTGTTATTATCTCCTGTGCCGATATCACTGTTCTTGCTATGGCAGGACTTAGAGCGGAGCCGCTGACGTCGGCCCTTGGGTTGCTTCTTGGAGGGGTCATCCTCCGCTCTCTTGTCGCCATTGGCTTGTTTGGGGGTGTCCACCATGTATATATATCATATGATGAGGTGGCGGTCTAGTGCCCCGAGGGCGGTGGATACTGTTCATCTCCAGCTTCGTCGTCCGTACCGTCGAAGTCTTCGGAGCCGAAGTCGAGCATGTCGGTTAAGTCATCGACAGTGGCTACTAAGTGGGTGGTGGGTGGGCAGCGAATTTCTTTGTCATCCGCATCCCTTTCTAGCCGAAAACTGACTGTCTTAGTAAGCATAAACTGTTCATCTAGCCAATGATAGTGTCATACAAATTATCATTGGAGATCATCTGTGTCAAAACAAGGGCTTTTCTTAAAATAGCCAAAGTGATTAGTGGCATAAACCCCGGCTAACCACCGAACACTTCACACACCGGGGGCTCGTCACCAGCCCACACCAGGGGCTCGTTTCCATATGCACATACAACCTTCTGGAACTGAGACGTCGGCTAAGGGTGAAGACTGCCTATGAAACACCCTTTGTATCCTGTACAAAGGGGCTGAAGTCAACGACTGGTCACACAGGAGTAAAACAATCATACACCATCACACACCGGAATATAAAGCCGCATTCATTTTAAACAAAAGGAAGATTTTTACATCATGCTACACTTCAGCATTCTGAAGTGCAACCTCAAAAGTACAAAGTGTCCTCAGGACAATGGGCCTTGGTGATCCGAGCTCCCTCCATCACCCCAACAAGGAACTGCTACGTGGTCCGATCTTTCCCTTCGGGGAGGGGGCGGCTAAGGCCATGAGCATCGCATCAAGGCAAGGGTAATGCATCTTCATGCAAGCATAGGCCTGTTGGACGCCCTCCAAGCATGTGGACTGCTTCTAGCCTGTCACTTGGGGGCCAGCCTCTTGTAGACGGGTCACCAGACCGAAGAAGCTAGTCGACATCGCCTCCGTTGGCCAGAGATTGGTACATAGATCTTCAACACGCCGGCTTTGCAATATGGAAGAGTTCCATTATCTGCTTCATCTGATGATTCAGCAGCTCCGGATGCGATCGCGCCTGGAATTGTGGCCAAAATGCTCTCTCTGTGGCGTGGCCCTCCCGAGTGCCAAGTAACGTCAAGCGTCTGGAGCACTGATATGTCTCCAACGTATCTATAATTTTTGATTGTTCCAAGCTGATATATTATCATTCTTGGATGTTTTATAATCATTTTATAGTCATTTTATATCATTTTTTGGTACTAACCTATTGACACAGTGCCAAGTGCCAGTTGTTGTTTTCTGCATGTTTTTACATCGCATGTAATCAATATCAAATAGAGTCCAAATGCAGCGAAACTTTTTGTGGATCTTTTTGTACCAGTAGACATCCAGTGGGCCGGAGAAGCGCCCGGGGTGCTCCGAGGGGAGCACAACCCACCAGGGCACGCCTGGAGGCCGTGGCACACCCTGGTTGGTTGTCCCCACCTCGGGTGCACCCCAGACCACCTCTTTGATCTATAAATACCCCAACATTCCAGAAATCCTAGGGGAGTCGACAAAAATCAATTCCAGCCACCGTAGAGTCCAGAACCACTAGATCCAATCTAGACACCATGACGGAGGGGTTCACCACTTACATTGGTGCCTCTCTGATGACGCGCGAGTAGTTCTTTGTACACCTTTGGGTCCGTAGTTAGTAACTAGATGGCTTCCTCTCTCTTGTTAGATTCTCAATACAATGGTCTCTTGGAGATCCATATGATGTAACTCTTTTTGCGGGGTGTTTGTTGGGATCGGATGAACTTTGAGTTTATGATCAGATCTATAGCTTTTTACCCATGAAAGTTATTTGAGTTTCTTTGATCTCTTATATGCATGATTGCTTATAGCCTCATATTTCTTCTCTGATATTTGGGTTTTGTTTGGCCAACTTGATCTAATTATCTTGCAATTGGAAGTGGTTCTTTGTAGTGAGTTCGATCTTACTTTGCTTGATTGCAGTGACATAAGGGGAACCGACACGTATGTATCGTTGCTACTAAGGGTAAAATGATGGGGTCTATTTCTACATAAATAGATATTGTCTAGATCATGTCATCGCTCTTATTGCATTACTTCGTTTCTCCATGAAATTAGTACACTAGATGCATGCTGGATAGCAGTCGATGTGTGGAGTAATAGTAGTAGACGTAGGCAGGAGCCGGTCTACTAATCTTGGACGTGATGCCTATATAATGATCATTGCCTGGATATCGTCATGATTATTTGAAGTTCTATCAATTGCGCAATAGTAATTTGTTTACCCACCGTTTGCTATTTTTATCGAGAGAGGCCACTAGTGAAACCTACAGCCCCTGGGTCTCTTTCTCATATTATTTGCTTTTGCGATCTATTTTCCTTTGCTTTTATTTTCAGATCTATTAAACGAAAAATACCAAAATACCTTGCTGCAATTTATTCTCGTTTATTTTATCTCGCGTTCCCGTGATCCAATCTATCATATTATTATCACGTCTGTTTGCCAATTTTTGCCGCCGCTACCCGAAAGGGATTGACAACCCCTTTTACATATCGGGTCGCGAAAATTTGTTATTTGTGTGCAAGTATTGTTTATGTAGTGTTGCTTGGTTCTTCCACTGGTTCCATAACCTTTGTTTCATCACTGAGGGAAATACCTACCATCGTTGTGCTGCATCATCCCTTCCTCTTTGGGAAAATACCGACGTAGCTTCAAGCCGCATTAAAAGGAATTTTTGGCGCCGTTGCCGGGGGGCATCATCTACATCTACCAGGTTCCTAATCAAAAATCTCATCTCCTAGCAATTTACATTATTTTCCATTTTCCTCTTGTTTTCCTCTCCCCCGCTTCAAAAAAATTTGCCGTTTTATACGCCTTCTTTTTCATGGCTCAAGAGAACACCAAGTTGTGTGATTTCTCATATACCAAAAAACAATGATTTTTTTGGCACTCCGGTTGCTCCGGCCACTAGTGCGGAATCTTGTGATATTAATACCGCTTTGCTGAATCTTGTTACGAAAGATCAATTTTCCGGTACTCCTAATAAGGATGTCACGTCCCAAATTAATACCTTTGTGAAATTATGCGATATGAAAAAGAAAAAAGATGTGGACAATGATATTGTGAAGATGAAATTATTTCCGTTTTCATTGCGTGATACTACAAAATTTTGGTTTTCTTCTTTGCCTCGCAATAGTATCGACTCTAGGAATAAGTGCAAAGATGCTTTTATCACTAAGTATTTTCTGCCTGCAAAAAATATTTCCCTTAGAACCCAGATCATGAATTTCAAGCAACTTGAACATGAGCATGTTGCACAATCTTGGGAAAGGATGAAAATGATGCTAAGGAATTGCCCAACTCACGGGTTTATTCTTTGGATGATCATACAAATTTTTTATGCGGGGTTAAATTTTGTTTCTCATAATCTTTTAGATTCCTCCTTGGGTGGTACTTTTCTGGAAATTACTTTGGGTGAAGCCACCAAATTTCTTGATAATATCATGGAAAATTATTCACAATGGCATACCGAAAAGCTCCTACTAGTAAAAAAGTTAATTCAGTTGAAGAAATTTCTTCTTTGAGTGAAAAAGTTGATGCTCTTATAAAATTGGTTACCAGTAAAAGTTCTCCTATTGATTTCAATGATATGCCTTTGTCTAGTTTGATTGAGCAAAAGAGTGATGTCGTAGATGTGAATTTTATCTCATGAAACAATTTCAATAACAATGCTTATAGAGGTAATTTGAATCCTAGGCCTTTTCCTAGTAATTCTGATAATAATTATGGAAATTCCTATGGAAATCCTTCTTATAATAATAATAGGAACACCTCTGATCTTGAGAATAATATTAAAGAAATTATGAACGCACAAAAATTTTCAACACTACCATAGAAGAAAAGTTGAATAAGATTGATGATTTGTTTAAAAGTGTTGATAGAATTTCTCGTGATGAAAATTTTTGTGCCTAAAGTTGCGGAATAAATTAAAGATCTTTATGTTTCTATGGATGAAAGTAAGAAAAGAGTCGATATTCTTAGAGGGTTAGAGCTAAAAGAGAATTTTTAGAAAAAGTGTTTTCTAGTGATTTCTTTCGTAAAAGTGCTGAAGATCTTAAAATGATTGGTGTTTCTTCTATTTATTCCTTGTTTAGTAAAATTAATATTGATAAAAAGGGGACTAGAGAAGAGTCAGCTTTAGTTATAAGGTGTCCGGACAATTCAGAGGGTGAAAATCTTGTTGAGAAAATTGATAAAAGTGGGTTTGAAGAGGTCAAAATTTTAACTAGTAATGTGCCCAATCTTTTGCATTACAAATACTTTTATTATGATAGTTGCTCTTTGATTCATTGTATTTATTTGTTGCAATCCATGGTAAACTCACCCCATGATTATGAAAAAATAAAGGTTTTACTAAACATATTGTTGATGCTATAATGAAAGCTTTAGAAGAAAAGTTGGAATTAGAAGTTTCAATTCCTAGAAAAATGCATGATGAATGGGAACCTACTTTCAAAGTCAAGATTAAAAATTATGAGTGTTTTGCTTTGTGTGACTTGGGTGCTAGTGTTTCTACAATTTCGAAATCTTTATGTGATGTGCTTGGTCTTACCGATATTGAAGATTGTTCTTTGAATTTACACTTGGAGGATTCTACTATCAAAAGCCTATGGGAAGAATTAATGATGTTCTTATTCTTGGAAATATGAATTATGTGCCAATATATTTTATTGTTCTTGATATTGATTGCAATTCGTCCTGTCCAATTATTCTTTGTAGACCGTTTTTACGCCCTATCGGTGCCGTGATTGATATGAAAGAAGGCAATATTAAGTTCCATTTTCCACTAAGGAAGGGTATGAAACACTTCCCTAGAACAAGAATTAGGCCACCATATGAATCAATCATGAGAGCATCTTATCGATCTCGAAATAAGGATGACAAAACTTAGATCCTTGCTTTATACCTAGCTAGGGCCGTGAAACAATAACGCTCGTTGGGAGGCAACCCAATGAATAAAATTTATTTTTGCTTTTTGCTATCTATTCTTGAGTGTTAGCACAATTATGCTACTGTTATGATTATGTTTTTTGTTTTAATTAGCGTTTGTGCCAAGTAAAGCCTTTAGGATCTTCTTGGGTGATAGTTGTTTGATCTTGCTGAAAAACAGAAACTTTTGTGCTCATGAAAATAATCTTCATATTTAACTAGAGAGCAATAAAATACCAATGATTTTTTAGAAGAGTAATGTACAAATTTCTCAGGCCATCCTAATTGTTCAGAGTTTTGGGAGTTACAGAAGAATCCGAAATATCCAGATTACTACACACTGTTCTATTTTCGACAGATTCTGTTTTTTTTTTGCATTGTATCCTTGTTTTGATGATTCCATGGTTTTCTTTGATGAGTTTTTGCCATAGAAAAGTTGGAATACAGTAGATATAATGCAATAATAAAATATGATTTGGTTTTCTACAGCACTTATAGTAGTGATTTATTTTCTTATACTAACAGATCTGACGAAGGTTTTGTTGAGTTTTGTGTGATTGAAGTTTTCAAGTTTTGGGTTATCTTACGATGGATGAAGGAATAAGCAGTAAGAAGATCCTAATCTTGGGGATTCCCATGGCACCCCAAGTTATTATCCAAAGATAAGCAAGGAACAAAGCTTGGGGATGCCCCGAGTGGCATCCCCTCTTTCTTCTAACAACCATCGGTATTTTACTTGAAGCTATATTTTTATTCGTCACATACTTTGTGTTTTGCTTGGAGCGTCTTGTATGATGTGAGTATTTGCTTGTTTTGTTTTGTGTTTTTAGTATATATTCCTTGCTGGACACACTTGTTTGCGAGAGTCAAAATTATTCCATGACTTGTTAGAATTGCTCTCTATGCTTCACTTAAATTTTTATGAGCTATGGATTTGCTCTAGTGCTTCACTTATTTATTTTTGAGCATGGTGTGCTTTAGTATTTTTGAAGAAATGCTCTCTTTCTTCACTTACATTTATTTGAGAGTTAGTAAAATTTTCAAGAAATTCTCTCTTGCTTCTCCTAAATTAATTTGAGAGAAAGAAATATTATGCTCATGATCTTCACTTATATTTGTTAGAGCTTATCAAAAGCAACACATGAAAAATTAGTCCCAATGTGATAGATATCCAAGAAGGATATAATAAAAACTTTCATGAAGATAATTGGACAAAATAAACTTGATTCTTAGTAATAGTTTTGAGATATGATGATGTGATATGTGAGTCATGTTGATGAACAATTATGCTTTAGTAAGAATATTGGTGTTAAGGTTTGTGATTCCCTATGAAAGCACGAAAGTCAATAGTTATGTGATGAAATTATATCCTACTTGTGGTGCATTATTCAGTGTTAATTATGCTAATGCTCGCTTATGAGATTATTCGTTTCTTGGTTGGTCGCTTCTCAATCTTTTGCTAGCCTTCATTTTGCACTAAGTATGATCACTACTTGTGCTTCCAAAACCCTTAAACCAGTTTTGCCATATGAGTCCACTATACCTACCTATATGCGGTATTCTTTTGCCATTGTAAGCAAATTTGTATGTGCCATCTCTAAATATTCAAAATAAATTTCTCTTTTTTGTGCTCGTACCGCTCGCGAGGCGGTAAGGGGTGTTAATATTTTCCTTGCTAGATGTGTTATTCTCACGATGACTGCTTATTCACTTGTCATTGCATGAGAGTAAGGAAAAGGTGTTCGGGATGCCCAGTCCCGAAATGAAAAATGAATTTACTTTATGTTTTCAAATTATAAATTCCTTCGAAAGTGTTGGTTGGAAGACACCCGTGGATACGGTTAGCCATGGAAAGTGAAAGTATGGTGGAAAAAGAAATAAACTTTAATTTCTGTTTGGGAACCTCCTATGATATATCTAGCATGGAAAGTGTTGGGAGCTCTAAGTCGTTTTCTTTGGTGGGAATAGTATGCCTCTCAAAATGTTTTTATCTCTCAATTTTTTGCTTTGAGCTTTGGCACCTCTACAAATCCCTACTTCCCTCTATGAAGGGCCTTTCTTTTACTTTATGCATTTTTATTTTCAATTTGAGTCTCCATCATCTCTTAAAAAAGCACCAACTAGGGGGCACTATGATCGTACTTGAGCATTGGGTGTAGTTAATATGCGAGTGTGTTTCATGAATGGATCAATGAGTGATCATGATGGGCTAGGGATAACTTATTTTAGCATTGATATTTTGAAAGACATGGTTGCTTGTTGGTATGATTCCGTATTTAAGTTAGCATGTTAAAACTAGACTATTGCTTTAAACAATATAAAAGTCCAAATGTCCATTCTATAAAGAAAAGAATATGAGATGACATGTTAGGCAGCATTCCACATCAAAAATTCTGTTTTTATCATTTACCTAATCGAGGACGAGCATGAATTAAGCTTAGGGATGCTGATACGTCTGCAAAGTATCTATAATTTTTTATTGTTCCATGCTGTTATATTGTCATTCTTGGATGTTTTATAATCGTTTTATAGTCATTTTATATCTTTTTTTGGTACTAACCTATTGACATAGTGCCAAGTGCCAGTTGCTGTTTTCTGCATGTTTTTTACATCGCGGGTAATCAATATCAAACAGAGTCCAAAGGCAATGAAACTTTTTATGGATTTTTTTGTACCAGAAGACATCCAGTGGGCCGGAGAAGCGCCTCGGGGTGCTCCGAAGCCACCAGGGCGCGCCTGGAGGCCCAAGCGCGCCCTGGGGGGTTGTGCCGACCTCGGGGCCCCTGGACCACCTCTTTGCTCTATAAATACCCCAATATTCCAGAAACCCTAGGAGAGTCGGCGAAAATCAATTCTAGCCGCCGCAGAGTCCAGAACCACCAGATCCAATCTAGACACTATCACCGAGGGGTTCACCACTTCCATTGGTACCTCTCTGATGATGTGTGAGTAGTTCTTTGTAGACCTTCGGGTCTGTAGTTAGTAGCTATATGGCTTACTCTCTCTCGTTTGATTCTCAATACAATGGTCTCTTGGACATCCATATGATGTAACTCTTTTTGCGGTGTGTTTGTTGGGATCGGATGAACATTGAGTTTATGACCAGATCTATCTCTTTTTATCCATGAAAGTTATTTGAGTTTATTTTGGTCTCTTATCCATGGGAAGAGGTGCTTTGTAGTTGGTTCGATCTTGCGGTGCTTGATCCCAGTGACAGAAGGGGAACCGACACATATGTATCGTTGCTATTAAGGATAAAAGGATGGGGTCTATTTCTACATAAATAGATCTTGTGTACATCATGTCATTGTTATTATTGCATTACTCCCTTTCTCTATGAACTCAATACACTAGATGCATGCTGGATAGCGGTCGATGTGTGGAGTAATAGTTGTAGATGCAGACAGGAGTCGGTCTACTAATCTTGGACGTGATGCATATATAATGAGCATTTCCTGGATATCGTCATGATTATTTGAAGTTCTATCAATTACCCAACCATAATTTGTTTACCCACCGTTTGCTATTTTTCTTGAGAGAAGCCACTAGTGAAACCTACGGCCCACAGGTCTCTTTCTCATATTATTTGCCTTTGCGATCTATTTTCCTTTGCTTTTATTTTCGTATCTATTAAACCAAAAATACAAAAATACCTTGCTGCAATTTATTCTCATTTATTTTATCTCGTGTCGCCGCAATCCAATCTATTATATTTTTATCATGTCCATTTGCCAATTTCTGGCACCGCTACCCCAAAGGGATTGACAACCCCTTTTACACATCGGGTCGCGAGTATTTGTTATTTGTCTGTAGGTGCTGTTTACCTTGTGTTGCTTGGTTATCCTACTGGTCTGATAACCTTGGTTTCATCACTGAGGGAAATACCTATCGTCATTGTGCTACATCATCCCTTCCTCTTTGGGGAAATACCGACATAGCTTCAAGCCACATCAAGCACTCCTTGGGAGATCCCCAAAGTCCTATGTGAATTGCCATAGTTGGGTGAGCTCGACGAACCCCTTGTGGCCAAAAAACACACCGAAACCAAAATGGCTTACCAGCAGCGATGTGCCTCATTTCCTAGAGCACTTCGCGGTCTGCTTAGGCTTGAGTCTGGAGCTCGGCGTGTGCCAAGCTCATATTTTTGAGCTCCGTGGTCGCCACCTTATCCTTCTCCCGAAGGGCATCGCATTCCTGGTATGTGCCCTTCAGGGTGTTCTCTACTTGGAGAACCAGAGAGTGGTCCTTGTCCTGAGCCGCCTCTTCTGTGGCTAGCTCCTTCTCGGCCCACACAGCCGCAACCTTCCACTGCTCCGCTTCTTGCCGAGCCTTTCCCAACTCGGCCTTGAGCAGCTCCGTCTTTGCAGCTGTCATATAAAAGAGCTCAGTATTAGAATTAAATCTCAAACAAAAGTCAAAGTAAATTTGATAACATGACAATTTTCTGCTTACCTTGGGCCCACTTGATCCGCTTTTGCATCAGATCAAGGTCCGGCTCCAATCCCTTCAGCTTCTGATTCATCTCCGCTATCACCTCGGAAGTGGAGTTCGGAGCTGAGCATGAGGCCTGCAGAGGCACATTCACTTATTAGTATTGCAGTTCTGAAGTTAATCCTTTGGTCAGCTTTTATCATAAAATGAGCCAGAGTCTTGGGGGTACTCCATTTCTGACTTTCGAATAATAATCTATCTCGACCCCAAAACCAGTTCTTAAAACTAACTTTGGGCTCGGGGACTATGATACATCTCCAACGTATCTATAAAGTATGAAGTATGCATGATGTTATATTATCATTCTTGGATGTTTTACAATCATTTTATAGCAACTTTATATCATTTTTTGGGACTAACCTATTGACCCAGTGCCCAGTGCCAGTTGTTGTGTTTGCTTGTTTTTTACATTGTAGGAAATAAATATCAAATGGAGTCCCAACACCGCGAAACTTTTTGGTTATTTTTTATGGACCAGAAGACATCCAATGGGCCAGAGTAGCACCTGGGGGTGCCCTGAGGGGGGCACAACCCACCATGGCGCGCATGGGGTCTCAGGCGCAGCCAGGTGGGTTGTGCCCACCTCGGTGACCTCCCGTATCCCCTCTTCACCCTATAAATTGTCAAATATTCCAAAAACCCTCAAGGTAACCCTAGATCAGAAGTTTCGCTGCTGCAAAGCCTCTATAGCCATGAGAAACCAATCTAGGCCTCGTTCCGGCACCCTACCGGAGGGGGGAATCATCACTGGTGGCCGTCTTCATCATCCCGACAGCCACCGTGATGAGGAGGGAGTAGTCCACCCTCGGGGTTGAGAGTTTGTACCAATAGCTATGTGTTTAATCTCTATCTATCTATCTATCTATCTATCTCTCTCGTGTTCTTGAGATGTGACGATCTTGATGTATCGCGGGCTTTGTTAATATAGTTGGATCATATGGTATTTTCCACTCTCTATCTTGTTGTGATGAATTGAGTTTTCCCTTTGAGATTTCGTTTTATCGGATTGAATACTTCAATGGATTTGAGAGCACTTGATATATGTGTTGCATATGAATACATGTGGTGACAATGCGGTCTTATTTTGATTCACTAGATATATGTTTTGGCACTCAACTCGCGGATTCCCGAGGTTGATGCACGTTCTCGTCTTTGTTTCTCTGATAGAAATCTTGGGGCACTATTTGACGTTCTTTGTGCTGGATTGAGTATTATGAATCTGAAATTATTTGGATAGATCAATCGGAAAGAATAGCTTCGAGGTGGTTTCATACACTACAAACGATTTCTTCTTATGTTCTCCGCTAGATAGGAACTCCGGAGTGATTCTTCATCACACGTAGAGGGATGGTTATATGACCCAACTATATTAGCATTGTTGGGAGATTTCACTAGCGAAAGTACAGACCCTAGGCCTCATTTTCAAGCATTGCAATACCGTTTGTGCTCACTATTGTTACTTGCTACCTTGCTGTTTTTTATTTTTCTTATTACAAAAATCAATATCTACTTTCCCTATTACACTTGTATCACCATCTCTTCGCCGAACTAGTGCACCTATACAAATTACCATTCTATTTGGTGTGTTGGGGACACAAGAGACTTTTTATTATTTGGTTGCAGGGTTGTTTGGGAGAGACTATCTTCCTCCTACGCCTCCCACAGATTGATAAACCATAGGTCATCCACTTGAGGGAAAATTGCTACTGTCCTACAAAACTCTGCGCTTGGAGGCCAAACACGTGTCTACAGGAATAAAGTTGCGTAGTAGACATCCAACTCTTTTCTGGCGCCTTTGTCGGGGAGGTGAGTGCTTGAAGGTATATCCTTAGATCTTGCAATCAAATCTTTTACTTTCTTCTTTATCACTAGTTTGGTTTATAAAAGAAAACTACAAAAAAAATGGAGATTGGGTTACCTCAAGTTGTTATTTATCTTTATATTGTTTATCTTGAGAATAAGGATTCCGATAATTGTGCTCAATTTCTAGAAATAGAATTGAACAAAAATTATGGCATAAAGACGTTGGATGATGGGCATGATTACAATATTGCTAGTTTGAATTCTTTGAATATCCATGATGTTAATGATGATTGCATTAGTCATGATAATGATGTCTCCTATAATAATATCAATTTTTGCGGAGTGAATTGGGGGTCCAAATGCACACCAAAAAGGGAAATAGATTTTGTAAGAAGCATAAGTATTTAGAAATGAAAAAGTTGCAGGAGAGACTAGATGATTGTGCTGAAAGATTTAATTTTTCTCGCCATCCTTGTGAACTTTGCAATGAACGTGGTCATTTAAATCTTGAATGCAAATTGTTTCATGATCAAATCGTGTCCAAAAACTATGATAACTTGATTACCCTTGAGCATCATAAAGAGATTAGTCTTCTTCTGGGGTATAACTAAGGGTATTCCAAAATTTAATCTTGAGATATTTCTTGATTTTTATCCATAGGAAATTTATATGTTTTGTACGATAAATTGCATTGTGAATCCTTATATTGCCAACTATCTAAAGACAAGAAAACAAATAGAATATGAAGAGAATACTAATGAAAGGGAAGATATTTCCGAATACCCTCCTATCCAATCAATCTCTTCAACAAGAAGCTCAAAAATGTTGATTAAACCCATACGTGGGGTGGTGAAGAAGAAGAAAAGAAGAAATAAATGAGGTAAAAATGTATCTCTCCCAAATAATGTTGCTCCTATTTTTCTTGTGCCTCATGAAAATGAATCCGAAATACTTGCGGAAGATGATGCACATGATGATGATTTTTTATGCCTATTGCTTGTTGTGATAATTATGATTGGGAAGATAATGATACTCCTTATAGTCTTGGAAATCTTTTTGGCATCAACTTGGGAAATTATGTTGATAGCAATTGCTACACCGTTGGTGCTATTCATACTATTAATGATGAGAGTGATTATGCTTATGATATGCCAAGCCACAAGCTTGGTGATGCTATGTTTGATGAGAATGTCATGTTTGAGAATTTATTTGCTGTAATTAATGTTTGTCCCAAGATTGGGGATGCTATGTTTAATGAAGATGATCTTTTTACCCGCCCTACTTTGAACGATCAAATTTGCTATGATGATTGAATGACTTCTAGCTATGATGAGAACAAAATTGCTACTTATGATGATTACTATAAAAAGTAGTGATGATTATATTTACAAAATTTGTCATAGTTATGATTATCCTTTTTCTGAAAATTACTCTTTTAATGTGGAAACAATTTATTGTATTTGAGTTTCATATGATACTCCCACCATTGTGAATGAGAAGAAATTTCCTTATGTGGAGAGTAATAAAATTTCTATGCTTGTGGATCATGAAAAGAATGTTTTATGTGATGGTTATATTGATGAATCTATTCATTATGCTACTGAAAATTATTATGAGAGAGGAACTTATGATTCATGATGCTCTTGTTATGTTTCAATCCTTATATTTTATGCGAGCATCATTGAACATCATGCCTAGCTTAAAAGGCATTAAAGAAAAGCGCTTTTTGGGAGACAACTCAACACTTTTACCTACTGTTTTTGTGTTTTCACATGATTAGGCTACTGTATTAATCATGTTTTATTGCTTTTGTTTCAATAAAGTACCAAGTAAGACCTTTGGGATGGTGTATGGCGATTGTTGATTTAATCTTGCTGGAAAAAAAACTTTTTCGTTCGGGAAAATAATTATAATTTTTAACAGAAGCATGATAAAATACTGATTATTTCTGTAGAAGATTAATAGATAAATTTCGCAGGATGTCCTATTTTTCAGAATTTTTGGAGTAGCAGAAGTATGGTTGGAGTACAGATTACTACATACACTTCTGTTTTTGACAGATTCTATTTTCAATGCATAGTTTGCTTGTTTTGTAGTTTCAATGGCTTATATTGGTCAATATAAATTGTGGAAACGATATGCTACATTAGTCATTTTGTGGAAAAAATTATGAATCTTGTATTTGACAGTACCAAAGTGAAATGTTTGCTCTTTATCATACTAACCCATCTCAAGAAGTTCCGTTAAGTTTTGTGTGATTGAAGTTTTCAAGTTTTGGATGAGATGTCGATATGAGGAGAATAAGGTGTGACAAGACCCTAAGCTTGGGGATTTCCAAGGCACCCCATGTTAATATCCAAGGAGGATCCAAGCAAAAAATCTTGGGGATGCCCCGGAAGACATCCCCTCTTTCATCTCCAACATTATCGGTAACCTCACTTAGAGCTACATTTTTATTCGTCACATGATATGTGTTTTGCTTGGAGCATCATTTTATTTTGTTAGTATTTGCTTGCTGTTATTTAGAATAAGGTTTTTCACCTTTTATTTCAATAAAAGTGGCAAGGATAGCCTTTACCATGCTTATTTTGCAAGTCTACATGTTACTGTTTCAAAACAAAAAGTTTATCATTGTTGCAATAATTCTTGAGAAAAGTCAGAATGTGATAAAATGTTGAATCTTTTTGCACAATAAGTTCTGATAATTTTCTATAGTGTGGTAACTTTTTATAATTTTTGGAGTTAAAGAAGTATTGATAATCTTGCATTCTTTACATCCTATACTGTTTTGGCAGTTGGTGTTATGTTTGCATATGTTTGCTTGTTTAATGATTCTATTCGAGGATATGAGTATTAAATATGAAGAGCCATTTAGTATGAAATGTTGAATAATAATTTTAGTGATTTGCTACAATAGAGAATGATAAGGTTTTTGCATTGATTTATACTAACGCATCTCACGAGTTCTTGTTGTGTTTTGTGTGGATGAAGTTTTTAAGATTTAGGCAAACCGCAATATAAAAGGAATTAAGGAGACACAAAAACTCAAGCTTGGGGATGCCCAAGGCATCCCAAGATAATGAGCATGAATGGTTTGCTACCAATATTTGGCTAGCCAAACGTTGGCATTGCCAAATATTGACAATGCCAACACTTGCCAACTATTGGCAATTTTCTGTGAGATGGCAAGACGACTCCGTAACCAACCAAGTAGTAGCCAATATTTGGCACAATGCCAAACATCGGCATGCCAAATTTTGGCACCAAACCAATTTATGCTCAATATTTCAAGAAGTCTCAGGAATCTAAGCTTGGGGATGCCCGGTAGGCATCCCACCTTTCTTCATCAACAACTATCGGTCAGTATCGCTTGATCCTAAGTTTTTGCTTCGTCACATGTTGTGTGCTATTCTTGGAATGTCATTTTGTCCTATTTTGCTTGTTGTTTTAATGAAATACTTAGATCTGAAAGGTTTTAAATAAGAGAGAGTCTTCAAATAGCTACCTATTTAATTAACTACTCATTTGATCTTCACTTATATCTTTATGGAGTATCTTGTCACTTACTCTTGTGCTGCACTTATATTCTATGAGTAAATTGTTGAATAAATTGAATATAATGAAGCTGAAATTATATGTTCATATCATGCCTAGTAGTAGCTTCACATTGAGTTTAGAAAGTGAAATCTTTTGAAGCTTGACAATCACAATATTGGTCATACAAGCAATTCATGAATGATTAGTAGAAGGAAAAGAACTTCACATGCAAGTACACTATCTTGGAAATCTTTTGTCATTGTGAGCCCCCATAATAATATTATATGCGAAAAATATTGATGTTGGACAAGGAAGACAACGTAATGATTTATGTTTGTTCATATTCACATAGAAGTTATATTTTCGTAGATCCTTCAACATGTGGTGGTTGCCCCCTATCTTTGCTAGCCAAAAATTCTGCACCAAGTAGACAGACTACTTGTGCATCCAAAAACCCTTAAACCCAAATGTCGGTGTACAAAAGTAGGGGCTCTCCTTTTGCACCCCTTTACTTGTGCACGGGCAGTCAGAGCCGCGCCCACGGCCACACTAAGCAGGGCAGAGGAGGGATGCCGGAGCACAAGACGACCAGAGCAATGCGAAGACCAGAGACGCAAAGAGAGCAAAAGGGCGAGGTGGACTCCCGAGCACTACAAAAAAAAGACACATCTGTGACATTTTGGGACGAACGAATTTTTTTTCTGTCATACATATGACACTTCTATGACGATAATTGTGACAAAACCCGGTATCATCGTAGATGTGGTGGGCTCCTACTTCTATGACAAAAAATCATGACAGAAAATGTTCTTTTCGTGTAGGGCGGGCCGGAGATGCAGCTGCATGACATTCTTTGGGCCGTCCATGACAGAAAAAACCATGGTAGAAGAGAGGGGGAGGAAAATTTCGGGGAGTTCCCGGTTACGGTGGGAGGTCGGGGGCCGAGCGATGCGTGTTTCTCTCGTACACGTACGCGTGTGTGTGCGAGGCGTTGGCTCTAACTGAACCCGTGCTTGGCGTTGGGCTCTAAATGAACCCGAGCGTTTGCACTGCAGGCTACGCATTACTAAACCCGAGCAATCGATCGATGGCTGTTAACTGAACTCGATCGAGCGATTCCTTCGCTACTGCTGCTAACTGAAGCCGATCGATGGGATGAACAATGAGCGTTGGGGGGGGGGGTTGGATGAACAGTGAGCGGTGGCGTTGCCTCTGGATGAACATGACCCCGTGGTGTGGTGGAGGGCTGGATGAACAGTAGACGGTGGAGGAGTGCCCGTGGAGGGGTGGATGAACAGGACCCCGTGGTGTGGAGGGCTGGATGAATAGTAGAAGGTGGAGGGGTGGTTGAACAGGACCCCGTGGTGTGGAGGGCTGGGTGAAAAGTAGACGGTGGAGGGGTGCCCATGGAGGGGTGGTTGAACAAGACCTCGTGGTGTGGAGGGCTGGATGAACAGTACACGGTGGAGAGGTGGTTGAATAGTAGCCGGTGGAGTAGCGCGCGGTGGAGGCTGAATGAACAGGAGCCCGTGGAGGCTGGATGAACAGGAGCCCGTGGAGGCTGGAGGAGGTCGACGGTGGAGATGAACAGTATCCCGTGGAGTCCTGTTTTGCGGTACACCACACCCCTCCCGATGAACAGGACCCTCGTTTCGACCGTAGCGCTCCAACACAAGTCCGTTTCCTCCGTTTCGCGGTACGCTACACCCCTCCCGATCAACAGGACCCCCGTTTCGACCGTAGGAGGTCCGTTTCCTCCATTTCGCGGTACGCCAGACCCCTCCCGATGAACAGGATCTCGTTTCGAACGTGGCCGGTCAAACACAAAGCCGTTTCCTCCGTTCTGCGGTACGCCAGGCCTCGTTTCCATCGCCTGTTCCGTCGAAGCCCTCCCGATGAACACGACGCATTTCGTTGCCTCCCCATGAACACGACGCATTCCATTGCCTCCCCATGAACACGACGACGACGCTGTTTCTCCGTTCGGAACCAGCCATGTACACGAGCCCTGGCCGTACGTATGCGCGAGTAGTCGTTCGAGACCCCACCCGTATGTACACATACGTGGCCGTATTTTCTTTCTTGCACCCTGGCCATTGTACGTACGTGTAAATGCTACGTGCGCGCCTCTACTATGACACATGCACGCCTCTACTACGACACGTGCCCGCCTCTAAATCGACCAGTATGTACGTACACGTTCGCGACCAGAATGACAACGCTACATACGCTTCGACCAGGTGGGTCCCGACTATTAGGCACTTCCTTGCCTACGAAGATGTAGCTGGTCGGGCCCAGCAGTCAGGGGGCGAATCATTTTTTTTGCCCGGACGCACTTCCTTGCATGCAAAGATGTAGCTGGAGGGTCCTAGCAGTCAGGGGAAACGTTTTTTTTCGCAAAATACGGTGGCTCGTCCGGTGGGTCCCGCTGTCAGGTGTAGGAATAATTATTTTGCACGTAATAAGGAGGCACTTCCTTGCTGCGGCCATGGACCCAGCTGTCAGCCTCTCCACGTACAGTCCACGTCCGATGGAAGCCGTTCCTTGACCACGTTGACCACGCCACGCCGAGAGCACCAGGTCGGTGGACGACGGCGAGGCCTAGGAAGGGGACGACGCGGAGCCGGGGAAGACGCGGCAGTGGATGCCCACACATAGAGGAGTACGACGGTTCATTGGTTCGCTGCGTTGTGAGGCTGCCATCGCCATAGAATAACAGGGGGTGTGGGTGAGTAGAGGGATGGCCTGGCTAGCGATGGGAGTAGTAGGGGGCGGTGAGGTCTCCACCGCATCGCAGCCGGCCACGGGAGGCAGGAGCACGAGGCTCGACCGGCGCTGGTTTGGGCGGCTGGAGCAAGAACACCAGAGGTTGAAGAAGCACTACGGCCGTTGGATGGACATGTACGGTCACTGGAGCTAGAATCGTGCATATTAACTAAGTTGACAAAGCCCTCCGTCCCCGTCAACTTAGTAGGCCCACAAGTCAGCCTGCCACTATACTAGGTCCCAGCTAACAGGGGGAGTATTCATTTTTTTGTGCGTAATAAGGAGGCACTTCCTTGCGTGCGAAGATATAGCTGGTGGGTCCGACCTGTCAGGGGCGGTAACATTTTTTTCACGAAATACAGAGGCCCTTTCGGTGGGTCCCTGATGTCAGGTGGAGGAATCATTATTTTGCGCGTAATAAGGAGGCATTTCCTTGCGTGCGGCCGTAGACCCAGCTGTCGGCCTCTCCACGTAAAGTCCACTTCAGATGCATGTCAGTCGTTGACCATGTTGACCAGGCCGCGCCGAGAGCACCAGGGCGGTGGACGACGGCGAGGCCTAGGAAGGCAACGACACGGAGGCAGGGAAGACTCGGCAGTTGTTTCCCATGTGGAGGGGAGTACGACTGTACGAGGGTTTACTGGTTCGTCTACCGTCGCCGGAGAATAACAGCAGGTGTGGGTGAGTAGAGGGATGGCTAGGCCAGCGATGGGAGTATGGTGGGGTGGTGAGGCCTGCGCGGCAGCAGAGCCGGACGCGGGGAGGAGGGAGCAGGCAGTCCCGCCGGCGCCTGTTTGAGCGGCTGGAGCAGGAAGAGCAGAGATTGAAGAAGCACGACGGCCGTTGGATGGCTATCCAACAGTCACTACTTGTGCGTCAACCTTTTTTTAGGAAAGCCTCAAATCTGTGGAAAATAGCATACAAACCATTTGCTAATTCTTAAGGTTTTTTGGAGCCCATATTATTTTTGTTAGCATTATAGCCCATATTATGGCCACGGTTAAAAAATTATACGAAATTTTGCATATTTCGGTACGGTCTGAACTGTTTTTAATTCCGAAATTTCGACTCACATTCAAACTGATTTTAAAAATAAATGTATATCAATATAAAATCCAACAAATTCTCTATGCATAAAAATTAATGTAATTTAAAATCTCGAAATAAAAAAAAGATATTCGAAACTAATTGTCGGTTTGATGTATTTTAAAAATGTATAGCCCATTTCTCCTTAGTGATGGGCCATTTTCTCAGCCAGCCGAATGAAAGCTCTCCTCGTCTTGAAAGATTTGCAGCCCAACAGGCCTGACAAAGCGACTTACTTGGCAAATCACAAAAAAACTGGGATGTGGCCGTGGACCCAGATGTCAGTCCATTTGTTTTTTTAGTCCATTTGGTGGGCTGGGTGAAACAATGATGTAACATCTATGCAGCCCATTTAAATCCCATTTGCATTTTTCTCAAAAGCCGCGGACTTGCTGGGCTGGGTGAAAATATCATGTTGGGCTAGACAGAGAAATGTTATAAAAACATAAACACATGATTGCACGTCAGTAAAATCTTTGCCAGCTTAAGTACGCAATCACTAGGAGTTAACTTGCCAAGTTATAAATAAACAATTATTATTATTATTTTGTAAGAACTTTCAACTTACGAAATAAAATATCATTTTAATTTCATGAGTTAATAGTACGTGGGGTATTAATATTTTTTAGGCTAGACGTGGGACAGTTCAGTTGGTTCTAGGGGAAAGTACTGGCAGAAAACTCAGTTTACATCGAAATAGAAAGTGGGAGAAAATTTAGAGACCTGCTGGGTCCACCTGAGGAGGGGAATATGTTGGGAGGAAGGAGATTCAAAGCACGGCAGCCGAGTGAACTAGTTTTTTTTACGGACAAGTGAACTAGTTTACATACATAAGCAAATTGCCACTAAAAAAGCAATTAGGTTAATGGGTTCTTAAAAGAAATATTTCGAACAAAACAGATAATTACGACACATAGGCTAATGCATGAAATACTCACATGATAAAGGTGTTTATAAACAGATAAAGTACAACATCTAGACCTTCCTGGCACGCTTGATCATGACGCTGCGGCTGTCCGTGTACTCGTCGGTTACGGGAAGCACACACGCCCTCATGTCCTAGATCTGCATGTGCATGTCGTAGAATGCGTATGCGCCCTTGGCCGCAGAGGTTATATAGGCTAGATTCAGAGGTACCTCCCACGTGTTGAGGTCGTCTTCTTTCATGTTGGCGTATCAGGGGTCGATGATGGTCTCAGCGAGGTCAACCACGGAGTCCTTCTCCTGCCCGTTCCTGATGATTTTGTATTGCTTCTGGATGTTGACAAGCTTGTTGCACCAGATGGCCGAATCGTCGCGTTCTTCCTTCTCTCCACCGTAGCGAAGGTGCAGTCGGCGCTGCCGATGAAACGGGCGAATGCTCCAGAACCTGGTGCAGCCATAGGACTGAGGCGAGGCAGAGCTTCACCGAGTCCGTATCGTTGGTGTACATCACATTCAACTTGGTGCAGCCATAGGACTGAACGGCGAACTCAAAGGGGAACTCCTTGCTGAAGTCCATATCCAGCAGGCTCACCCCTCGGATCGCCATTGGAGTCTCTTCGAGTGAACGAGTGTGTAGGCGGCGGCAGCAGTTCGTTTTTCAGCTCTTGTGGAACTGGATTCAACAGTAAGCTGAGTGTGTACAGGCGACAACAGTTACTACCCCTCCCTCGTCCGCTGCACGCCCGAGAGAAGATGCACCCTCGGCCACATGTCGGTTCACGAGCGGGTCTGTATTGGTACTGTAATAACAGGAGTTAGTGGTCACTTTACTTAAATTTAATTAGCTTTAACAGAAATTTGTACTTAAAACAAGCAATGCATTCGCTCGTTCTATCTGTGCCACAGGATCAACATGCACAACAATTAGAATTATTATTCTCAGGACGCACACGATCATCACATTTGTCGCATTTTCACAAAAGATAATACTACCGAGTTTGAACTGTTTGTTATGGTTGTTGTCCTCTGCATCATCATGCCGTGTTTCCCAGCTTGCAAGATTCAGAACCAACAAATAAGATCCAAATAATAAGTACAACAAAGATGCCTACACATCTCATTGATTTCCAGCTTGCAAGATTCAGAACCAACAAATAAGATCCAAATAATAAGTACAACAAAGATGCCTATACATCTCACCGATTCCCAGCTTGCAAGATTCAGAACCAACCCTATAGAGCCTTTTGATAAACTGAATATCGGGATTAAATTCATCTTGGCTAGCCATGTCATACAATCGAAGAACTTGGCGAATGCTCTTGACCGTCACAACATATGTAGTTGAGTATTCATGTTTGCACAACAAGTTTGCACAACACAAACAAGGAGATATGAGAGCATGATTTCGCTTTAATAGCGGCCTCCTTGAACTCAACCTCCAACTCTACTTGGATGAGGACTGCCTGGAGTTCCATGATTCAATTCATGCGCCTTTTTCTGCAGTTCACCTGAAATGAAGCAAAGATTGCATCATTCAGCTAGCAAGAAGTACTTGCTCTTGTGAGATAGCAGGTTCTTCTTTAGTAGTTGCACTAAAATTGAGGAACATTAAGGTTGGCTGTCCGGCTCATGTAAGGTGCAACTATAATTTTCTTATCCTTTTGTGTACTTCCACTAAAATAAAGTGCCATTGTGGTGACAGTGACGGCTCCATCTTGCAAAGGCTAATAAAATGTTGCACGAGATTACAAGCAGAACTTGACGGAGATTTTGGAAACTCCAATCACCATTTTGTGCAGTTCCACTAAAATTGAGAGATGTTGCCCACGTGACATTTTAGTTGAACTACACAAGACACTCATTCCAAAAAAGTGTTTTCTGCAGTTCACCAAAAGGTCACAATAGAAACAAGGTGAAATGGATATCCCTATCTGCACAAAAAGATAGAAAGTAAACAGTTGCTGGTCAATAAGAATATACGAAACATATACAAAATGAAAAGAAGCATCTTAATTATGTTCATGGCAATCACGCAAGGACAATAGAAATTTTAAAACGTCAGCGATGCTTCATGTTACCAGAAGCATTACGATCAACAATGAGATTCCTCAAATATGGGATTACTTTAATGGTGGCATTGCTTGTTTACCAGACACAGTAAATCAACAGCAGCTAAAGAGTTGGTTTAAGGGCATGGGACCGTGGGGACACCAGGACACTCAGCGGCGTAAAGGAGCAACTTACTTATCATACCAGGGAAAACAGCAGGAGTGCCATTGTACTATGTGAGGGCAGCAAATCTAATCCTGGAGACCTTTTACTATGTGAGGGCAGCAAATCTAATCTTGGAGACCTTTTACTATGTGAGGGCAGCAAATCTAATCCTAAGACCTTTTACTACGTGAGAACAGTAAATCTAATCCTGGAGACCTTTTACTATGTGATGGCAGCAAATCTAATCCAGGACATACACTGTTGACTTGTCGACCAACCGCCACTTTCTATCCTTTTTTCAACCAATAATAGATCTGTTCCTTATCCAGTTTGTACTGTGTTTTCCCATTATTTCCCTTTTCAACCAAGAGCCTGGTTGGGTATCCAGTCTCTACTACTTTCACCATATTATTTCCTCTTTGAATCAAGTCCTAGATTCATGCTACAACTTTCCCCCCTTTCTTCGTTGTTTGAACAAAGCCCTAGAATCGAATGCATGAAGTAGCTTTACCTCTAATAATACTAAAAATTTAGGTTCCTTTGGAAGAGCTGATGGGAGTAGAAAAAGATGCACATGCAGACACGTGGGGAGCTGGGGCAGTAGAGCAAGGCCGCTTTTGAAGAACTTATACCTAAGGGTCGCCGGGATGTCGGCGGCGGCAGGTAGGATCTGCGGACAATACGGCAGGGAGGAAGAAAGGTCGGAGGACCTCCCGAGCCGGCCATGTGTCGGAGAGAACGGCACGGGCAGAGGATCGGGCCCCTCCGATAGCTGTGGGTTTCCTCCCTCGACGGCGATGACCGCGTGAACGATGCACCGTTTAGTCCTCTACACACACCGGCCGAAGGGATCCGACCGGATCTTTGACCAGTGGTGAGCAGAGAGAAAATGTCGCTACCGCTGTCTTGTTTATATCTGGAGAGGATGAGAGAATGAAGAGAGCAACCCTAGAAAAGCAAGCACTCAGGCCCCTGCGTCCATATATAGTGGAGTGATTATCTTTTTTCTCTCCACAACAAGCGTTTCAATGTGTGTATGTGGCATTAAAGAAAAGCAACTCTCTATTTAAGGTGACTACTGTACGACACCTACTTACTACTAGTAGTACTACAGTATTGTTCACTTGTGCTCCCCGCCCCTCCATTCATTGAACAACCCCACTGGTGAATAAACATACAGTAAGTACTGTATTTATATAGAATGAACAAGCAAGAACTGTTTTCGCGTAGTTAAAAGTTGAGGGTGGGGATTTTCCCGGGCAGTACGCGCGGCAGTTTTCCGGTAGGGCCAGAAGACTACTTTTGTTTAAAAAAACTTCAAGACAGCCACATAGCATGGAGCTGACCCCAACGATTTTAAGCTTATAGGCACGGTACATGCTATCCTAGACTACTATACACATGAAACTGCCACACAAGCGTCCGGGCTGCGCTTGGCTCTTCGCCTCTTCAGGAAGTCGAACAATGATGGAATACTACTGCATTGGAGGAGTACTACAATATGCTTCTGGCCATCTGACACCGACTGAACTGTTGCATGTCCACCGCGTGCGGGAGGGAGAGCGTGTAGAAAAAGCTTCTCCTAGTCTTGCTAGCCACCACGCTCATGGGCGAGGGAGGGACGCTCCTGCCTTTGCGTGTATGACAGGTGGGCCCTACAGGTGTGTGGCCAACCTGTCATACAGCCAAAGGCATGTGCAGTTAAGTCCGCGAGGGAGAGGATAACCAAACTTCTCGTTGATGTACGAGTTGACGCGACACATCAAAGCACTGCACTCGATATATTTCAATAATTTGCGTGTGTGACTCGAAGATGCATAGGCCGGGGGTCATCATCCTCCTTTTCGAGAAAAAATAGACGCGTGTGTGAGAGGACGAGTGCGTGCGTGCACCTCTTCTCTTCCTGTATAACGTACTACTAAACTCAGAGTACAAGTTTTTGTGGGTGGCACGATGGTGCATGCGAGAAGTCCCGAGAGATAGGTTTAATGCATTAATTGCAATGCATGCATGCATGCATAAAGTACATGCATTGGTCAATTTTCGCTTAATACTTGCATGCAATGATTTAATGCACCTTGGAATCTGAACATGTGTTGGGGACAACCAAATTGAGCATTATAAAATGGAAAAACTAAAATTTTGAGATAAGCCCTATAAAACCGGAAAGGAGGGAGTATAAAAAGGAGGGAATAGTGCCGCACTTCGAAACTAGAACCGTCAATAAATTTTGAGCTTGCGTCTCGTCACATTCCATATTACTCCACGCTATATTGAATTGCAAACCTGTTCACACCGATCACAACCTAAACGGTTTCCCACTTAGGAGCGTAATAGTACTCGGTTATAAATACTAGTATGCCAAGATGACTCCACATTCATCCTCAACTCCTCATCCACAAAAACAAACAAGTCATTCAGCATCCTTCCCTTGCGTCTGCCATGGCCAGCGTGAGTTCTGGGTCGAGAGATTGCCACCAGGGAGAGGCGAGCATGGAAGCGGAAGCACGAGAGATGTCCCGCCTCACTGCGAGAGCAGCCGACATGTCCCACCGCGCGGAAGTAGCAGCACAGAGGTCCCGCCGTGCCACCGAAGCAGCACGGAGGTCCCGCTGCGCCATCGATGCAGCAGACTGGTCCGGCCGCACCGCAGAAGCAGCAGAGATGTCCCGCCGCGCCACGAATGCAGTAGAGTTGTCCCACCGCGCCGCGGCGGCCTGGGAAAATTTCTCGCGGGCACGCGACCGCTGTTATAGGCGCATGCATGTGATCGTCCATAGCCAGACGGATCAGATCTCCTGCTCGGCAAGGTTGCAGGACGACATGATAGCCTCGTTTGAACAGGCTACCGGCGTCATCCGGCAACTAAGGGAGGGCAATGAGAGGCTCCGGGCCGAGTGCGACCTGCTGAGGGAGAAGATCGTCCGAAGTGCAGACCTGCAGGAGGAGACTAGTGCCTTGTTGAAGAAACTTATGGACGAGAATGACATGCTCCACAACGAGCGCCAAAGGCTGGTGGAGGAATCCGTGGATGGTCTCAAGCAGCATCTTGAGGACACGAAAGAGCTCATTGCCGCTCGCCGCGGAGACTAGTTTCCTTGTTTCTTTTGATGTAATAATCGGTTTAGGATGTGGATTGTGTCGTCGGTTGTGAAATGTTGGGTTCTAGCGCAGATGTTTGGACTTTCTTGGCCTCTTGGGATGTTGCGATTTCAATCTGGTAGCTTTTAGTCCTTCGTGTTAGGCTGGAGTTGTGCTGAACTTCTTGTGAATTGTGGTGGTTTTCAGTAAAGAAAATCGGAAGGGGCAAGCCCTTCTTTGATAAAAAATTAATCGTCCATATATATTCATCAGTCTTGCTATAAGTCGTAGTAGATGCTATATAGGTCCGTCGGATCTTACATCAAGATCCGTGCTTTCAGATTTTCTTTTTACTCTCTTAAATCTCAGTCGAGTGAGACATAGCCACGCCATTAAAAAGAGGCTCGGGCACCATTAATGGAGACCTTGGGAGAGAGGTGGACGGCCGATGGAGGTCAAAGGGCTCTCCTCCCGATAAGCACGCGCAGGGGTCTGATCGCACGCCTCTCGTACTCAAATAGCTACCCTGCACGCCGCCTCCTAGATAATAAAAAAGGGGATGCGTGGCGGCACGTAAATGGTACTAGTAAGTAGAACGCTCACGGTTTCAATAATACTTGTGTTTCCGATTGTAACTTGACAACACTTCTTCCAAAATGACTTTGTTGATTGTTAATGTGTGCGCCCTCGCAAATCGGACTACAAATTTACCACAGCATGTTGGTGCCATGTCATGGCACCAAGCCAAGTTTCATTATTTTCATGCGTGTTTTGGATTTACAGGAATTAAAAAACTAAGTTTCTCAATGTTTCCAACCCAGCCACGACGCCCAAAATTTTGAATTTCATTCTCATTTGTTGCATGGAACCTAGAAATTTACCCGAGGACACACATGTGATTTTTCAACCAACTTTGATGCAATGGAACATGTGCTTGTATTTCGAATTTGAATTATGCACACAAAGGTGACACGTTCCCTCCCAGAACCACGATCCTTCTTGAGAGAAGCTCCGATTTGCAAGAAGCTTATACCAAAATTTGTTCCTATTTGGCCAATTTTTTTACCACGGCATGGTACTACCATGACATGACACCATGCCATGTTTCATGATTTTAAAACCAAGTTTCTCAATATTATCGATCGAGCCACGATGCCCAGATGTTTGAATTTTATTCTCATTTTTTTGCATGGGACCTACTCCCTCCTTCCATCTATATAGGGCCTAATGTGTTTTTCAAGACAGCCTTTGACTATTGACAAGATTAATAGCACATGAGATGTACACTATGCAAATTATATTATTGGAAGCTCCTTTGACATACAAAATTGAAGGTATGCTTTGTGTAAGTTGCATGTCATATATTATTGCTCTAAAGTTTGGTCAAAGTTAGCCTCGAAAAACGCATTAGGACCTATATGCATGAGAGGAGTCGACTTCGAGAGAACGTGTTTGTTCGAGAGACACCGAGGAAGACTACTATATATCGATAGTGCATGTAGGCGGGAATTAAACTAAGGGATGGTCTTATTGGTTTCGGGGATATAGGGGAAGAGTGAGAGGCGGGGGGGGGGTAGCTAGAAGGAGATTGTTAAGTGTGAGTGTGTGTTTTACCCACCTAGGCGGAAGTTATGTGCACAAAAGAGGAGAACGATTCGATATGGCGTTAGGATTGAGGGTAATTAACTACGTATGGAGACATAGAGACCTTGAACGTGCATGTGTGAGAGGTATACATGTATACGTGGGATATGTGTGTGTGCACGCGCGCATGATCGAGATAAAAGAAAGAAGACATAAGTCATAAGATCAACGACATGGGAGAGACGAATCGGTATGACAATATGCATGCATGTGAGAATGCATGGAAGAAGTCCCGACAATTGAGCATGTGTTTTTGTCTTTAAGAGATAGTGGCGTGGGCTGGAGCATGCATCTATGGAGAGCAGAGGGAGTGAGGCGCAATGATTGTGCAAAAGAGACCAACCTATAAATGCATATGTATGGAGAGACATATATAGTGTGGGTGATAGGAAGCAAGACTCCGTGTGAGAAAGGAATGTTGACGGAGAAACTACAGATAGATACAGAGATGGAGATGCTAGCTTGAGGGACATCCGCTAGTTTGGGTGTTGGAGATGACCATCGGGTGGTTCAAAGGGTGAAGTTATATATGTGTGTGAGAGGGCACTTGACTTCATGTAGAGAGAAACATATGTAGTGTGCGTGATAGGAATCAAGAGTGAGGGCGAGAAAGAAGGTTGATGGAGAAACAGATAAATAGAAAGATAAAGATGCTAGCTAGTGTGCGTTAGAGATAGGAGTCAAGTGGATTAGAAGGCTGGGTTATGTGTGTGGGTGTGAGAGAGATAAAGAGAGGGTGCGTGTGAGTCACATACAAACAAATATCAGAGAGAAATGAGATCCATAGAGACGGAGTTTTGTGTCTGCGAGAGAGAAAGATATTTCACAACGAGAGTGATAGCTAGAGATACATATGAGGGAATGTGAGATATCTCTAGGGAGAGAGGGTGTGTGTGAGCGACATACAAGAGAACAATGGGGAAATATGAGACCCTAGGAGACAGAGTTTGTGTTTGTGTGTGAGAAACAGATATTGATGAGGAAGAGTCGTAGGTTCTCATATCTAAGGAGCGAAAGACATCTCTGTATGAGGGGTGTGCGAGTGGCACACATGGGAATAGTAGAGAGAAATGAGACCCCGGGAGACAAAGTTTTTTGTTTGTGTGAGAGAAAGAGATTCCACATGGAGAATCATAGTTAGAGAGACATAGCAGGGAGCGAGATATACTTGGAGAGAGATAGAGTGATGAAGGTCGAGGGAGAGAGTACCGTCAGTGTGTTACGAAGATAAAAGATCATTGTCGACATACAGGTAGCACGAGAGATACCCCAGAGACGATGAACGTGTATAGGTCCAGAGAGATAGTCCTATATAAGCATGAGTGATAGCTATATGAGACGAATATCTCGATTAAAGGGGATTCAAATATTTAAACTGGAGATCACGACATCGATAATATCATAACGCAAATTGGTGTATCAAACATGCATATTCATTTGAATTTGGGCACACGTGTAATGTTATATAGTTTATCAATATTGGTGATCCAAAGATTCTTCAATTACAAACAATGCATGGTTTATATGCAATTAATGTCTAAACGGGATTACACTATATGTTGCATGTGTGCAACACATTATACATGTTTGAGAAGTACAAAAAACCCGCATGAAACACACATTAATTGGAGACAGTTAGCGAGGAATGCATACATTGGATTTCAACATAAAGTGGTTCCAAATATTTGAAAATCCAAATTGATGGATACAAACTTATGAATCTGAGATCATGCCATTTGTAAACCATATTTATGTATAAATGGTGTTGTGATTTTGAAAGTATATATAAAAAAATGATGTATATAGAATGTAATTCCAATTGAAAATGGATCCCGCCCGAAAAAAATAGAATACAAACGGGATTCGAATTGAGTTGGCACGGTAAACGTGCACTCTGCAAAATTTGAATGAAGCGGGGAAAGTCGCAGTAACCGCCCGGAACCAAAATCTGCGAGATGGAAATCACTGCTGCCTATCCCTGCCAAGCAAAGCCTATATGCTGGATTTCTATAGGTTTCGATAGGGGTAGGTTTGTAATTTCACCCAAACATGACGTAACCGCATCTCACCCGGATTCATACACGGTGGGCGCCAAAACACAGTGTGTCCTCGGCCGAAATCGACTCCCTCCCCGATTCATATTCATACACGGTGGGCGCCAAAAACAAACTCTCGTCGGCAAATATTTGATGTATGCGAGATTACCGTCCTACCGACTAGTGTTGCTGTGATGTAGTAGAAATTTGAAACAGGGGCTAAGTTTGTAAATTTCCTCGCATTTGAGACAAGCGCGCCCTGAATACATGGTTCCCCCTTCCACTCTACCTCCCTTTTCCCCATTCGTACTCCGTGGGCGCCAAAACACCCTCTCCACCCCACCCTCCTCCGTCCGCCGCCGTCCTCCACCCCATCCACCGCCGTCCTCCTCCACCATGCCGGAGCTGATACCCCGGCGCCGCCGTCCATTACAAGAGATCGACCTCTCTCATCCACGGCTTCGGACCGGGATCCTTGCATCCCGTCCTCTCGCTTCATCCCCGCCGTCGTCCACCTTGCCGGCGCCGCTCCTACGGCCGTCTCGTCCATCGCGCCCGGCCGCCACCGTCTACCCTCCTAGATCTACTTCCACGCCACCGACAGCCATCGCTACCGCAGCACCGTCAAATTCTCAGCAGATGCTTACACGGCGCCGCACCAGAGGCGGTAATCTTTTGTATCTGCTCAACTTATTTATCGTAGCAAGAAAATAGATCGCCACTGCTTTAGTCTGATTTCTTGCCTTGGTTGCGAAGTTGCCTTTGTCCGATTTGCACCTTCAGATCCGCCATGGCACGCTAAACACCATACTCGCAATGCTTATGGTTTGCCCCTTTTATATTCCACACTAGTTAAATCACAGTAGACTAAATTTCAAAATTGGGTCAGTCAATTTTTCAGAGCTCGCCGGAGTTCGCCGGTGCGATCGAAGGGGCTCGGGTGGTTGTGGGGCCTCGCCGAATGAAGAAAACTCGATGCGGGTGGGGGTTGGGGTGGGGGTGGGGGTGGGGTTGGCGGAGGAACACAGGCGGTGGGGGCTGGTGGTCCGGCCGGCGGCTCGTGCGGTGTTCTGTATGGGAAGAATCAGAGACGAGGTAGAAGAAGGGTTAGGAGACGTAGGATCTTCGTCCAACCGCCTGAAATGGTCGAGAGACAGCTAGGAGTTGCATTCTTAATGCGCTCTGGTTCATCATGTGTGGGCACTGCGCAACCAACATTTTATTATCCAAAATCTGCTTACTCTTCTTTACCATGTTCCTCTTCCGTTCTTCTTTAATATGTACTCTCTCCATTCCTAAATACAAGTCTTTGTATAGATTCCACCATGGACTACATATGGAGCAAAAATGAGTGAATCTACACTCTAAAATGTACATGGATACATCTGTATGTGATCCATAGTGGAAATCTCTACCAAGACTTATATTTTGGAACGGAGGGAGTATGATAGTAGTACAGTATGTTCCTTGTACTAAAGATGAGGAGGGACATTTGCAGTGTAGAGGTCTATACGGTCGGGTGTTGTAACGCCCGGATAATCATGCTACAGTGATCTTATGTTAATGGTGACACGTCACCTCTGTCACTGTAATTAATCCCGGGTTAATTCAAAACCGTTTCAAATTTAAATGCTAAATAAGTCAAACGACAAAAGTTTTCAAATATTAAAATAAAATGTTCGGGCTTTTTCTATTATTGCATCGGTATTTATGGTGAAGTAAACACATTTTTATAAAATGCCTAACTGCTTTTGAATGAATTAAAACAGAAAAGAAATAGTAAAAGAAAATACAAGGGGGAAAAACAAACAACAGAAAAGAAAAAAAAGAAAGAGGAGGCCCCCCCACTGGGCTTCGGCCCAGCAGGCCGGCCCATTCGGCCGCAGGCCCAACCGGCCTCCCCCCCCACTCCCCCTTATCCACTCACCACCTCGCCCCATTCCACCGACACCCCACAACCCCCCCGCACAAAATATCTCCCCCCTCTCCCGATTGGATCGGGATCGGAGGAGGCCGCCGTCGCCCGCCGACGCTCGGAGCTCGCCACCCCCCCTCGCCGGCCTGCATCCTCTTCGCCGCACCGTCCCCATCTCTCCACCTCGACCCCCGCTGCCCCCAGTCCCTACAGGCACCCGGTGAGGCCCCCGGCCTCTTCCTCCCCCTCGTCCCCGTCGACGCGGTCGTGCTCCTCCCGCGTGCGCACGCCCGACCACACGCCCGGCGACCTCTGGCCGCGCCCACGCCACGTTCCCGACCGGCTAGTGCCCGCCCACGGCCCCGCGCCCTCCTGCTCGCTGCACCCGCCGCCCGCGTCCTCCACCCGAAGCACCGCCGCTTGTCGCCCCTGGCCACCGCGTGCACGCGCGCGCGCCGCCCTGCTCCTCCCTCTCCCCTATCCCTCGACCGCGACCGCGCGAGCCCCGCCGTGGCCGCGCACCGCTGCTGCCGCTGCGCCTCCCTAGCGTCCGCCGCGCCTGCGGTGGCCCTTGCGGCCCCGCCTCTCCGCCGGCCACCATTGCACCTGGCCTCGCCCCTGCTTCCCCTTGCCGGTGCCGCGCCGCCGCTCCGGTGGCCATCGCCGGCCATGGCCTTGCCCGCGCCCCGTTCGGGCGAGCGCCCGCACCCGCTCGCCCGCGCCCCCTAGGCCCCGATGGGCCACAGACATGTGGGGCCCGGCCCCAGAACGTTTTATAAAAAATAATAAAAATAAAAATAAAATAAAAATGAATTAATAAAATTAATAATTAATTAGTGAACTAATTAAGTTAATTAATCATTTTTTAAATTAACTAAACCCTAATTAGACTAAACAGTCAATGACGAACGGGACCCACATGTTAGGTTGACCAGGTCAACTGCTGACGTCATGATGATGTTAGCAAACACTATTCTGGATAATGTTGGTTTAATTAAATAAATAAATTCTAAAAATGATTTAAATCTTTTAAAAATTAATATAAAATAAACCGTAGCTCGGATGGAAAAACTTTGTACATGAAAGTTGCTCAGAACGACGAGACGAATCCGGATACGCGGTCTGTTCGTCCTCCACGCATCCCCAGCATAGCGAACACGCAACTTTCCCCCTCCGTTTCATCTGTCCAAAAACGCGAAACACCGTGGATACTTTCCCGGATGTTTCCCCCCTTCACCGGTATCACCTCATACCGCGATAGGGCACACCTAGCATCACGCTTTGTCATGTCATGCATCGTCATGCATTTGTTTGCATTATATTTATTGTTTCTTCCCCCTCTTCTCTCGCTAGACACCGAGACCGACGCCGCTGCTACCCAGTACGACTACGGAGTTGTCGACCCCTCTCTCTTGCCAGAGCAACCAGGCAAGCCCCCGCTTTGATCACCAGATATCGCCTACTCTTCTCTATACTGCTTGCATTAGAGTAGTGCAGCATGTTACTGCTTCCCGTTAATCCTATCCTGATGCATAGCCTATCCTTGCTACTACTGTTGTTACTTTTACCTGCAATCCTAATGCTTAGTATAGGATGCTAGTTTATCATCAGTGGCCCTACATTCTTGTCCGTCTGCCATGCTATACTTTCGGGCCGTGATCACTCGGGAGGTGATCACGGGTATATACTATATACTTTATACATGATACATGTGGTGATTAAAGACGGGTCGGCTCGTAGGAGCACCCGCGAGTGGATCTTTGAGGCGGAGCGACAGGGCAGGTTCAGACCACCTAGGAGAGAGGTGGGCCTGGCCCTGGTCGGCGTTCGCGGATACTTAACACGCTTAACGAGATCTGGGTATTTGATCTGAGTCTGGCCATTTGGTCTATACGCACTAACCATCTACGTGGGAGTAGTTATGGGTATCCCGGCGTCGTGGTATCAGCCGAAGCCTTCGTGACGTCAGCGACTGAGTGGCGCGCGCCGGATTGGAACGTAAGCCTGCTCTTGTATTAAGGGGGCTAGTTCTGCTTCCGGCCGCGTTCGCAACGTGCAGGTGTGCTAAGGGCGATGGGCCCAGACCCCTGTGCGCTTAGGTTTAGACCGGCGTGCTGACCTCTCTGTTGTGCCTAGGTGGGGCTGCGACGTGTTGATCTTCCGAGGCCGGGCATGACCCAGGAAAGTGTGTCCGGCCAAATGGGATCGATCGTGTTGGGGTATGTGGTGCACCCCTACAGGGAAGTTAATCTATTCGAATAGCCGTGATCTTCGGTAACAGGACAACTTGGAGTTGTACCTTGACCTTATGACAACTAGAACCGGATACTAAATAAAACACACCCTTCCAAGTGCCAGATACAACCGGTGATCGCTCTCTCACAGGGCGACGAGGAGAGGATCATCGGTTAGGATTATGCTATGCGGTGCTACTTGGAGGCCTTCAGTCTACTCGCTTCTCCATGCTGCAAGACGGAGGCTGCCAGAAGCGTAGTCTTCGAGAGGACTAGCTATCCCCCTCTTATTCCGGCATTCTGCAGTTCAGTCCACATATGATATCCTTATTCCAATTGATACCAAGGCATACATATGTAGTGTTGCTCCTTGCTTGCGAGTACTTTGGATGAGTACTCACGGTTGCTTTCTCCCTCTTTCCCCCCTATCCCTTCTACCTGGTTGTCGCAACCAGATGTTGGAGCTCAGGAGCTAGACGCCACCTTCGACGACGACTCCTACTACACCGGAGGTGCCTACTACTACGTGATGCCCGCTGACGACGACCAGGAGTAGTTAGGAGGATCCCAGGCAGGAGGCCTGCGCCTCTTTCGATCTGTATCCCAGTTTGTGCTAGCCATCTTATGGAAACTTGTTTAACTTATGTCTGTACTCAGATATTGTTGCTTCCGCTGACTCGTCTATGATCGAGCTCTTGTATTCGAGCCCTCGAGGCCCCTGGCTTGTAATATGATGCTTGTATGACTTTTTTACTTGTAGAGTTGTGTTGTGATATCTTCCCGTGAGTCCCTGATCTTGATCGTACACGTTTGCGTGTATGATTAGTGTACGATTAAATCGGGGGCGTCACAAGTTGGTATCAGAGCCGACTGCCTGTAGGAACCCCCTTCCACACTCCTTGGCCGAAGTCGAGTCTAGACATTGCAAAAACTTTTACTAACTTGGTTGTGTGCCTTACGGGCCCACGTCGCCATCGGGTGGTACTAGGATCTTTTACTCCTCGACCTTTACTCTGGGACTCTGAACTCTCTTCTACTCGGGTTAAAAGAATTTACTAACTCTGACACTAGGATCCCGTTACGACATTCACCCCAAAGTTGGATAAGCCCTAGTTATTCTTTAGAATTGTATTTGAACATTATCCACATTGTCATTTGACTCCTGTAAAAACATCTGTGTTTTCAGATGGAACCCACGAGGCAGGTCGTGCGCCACACGACGGCCATTGGTGCCTCAGGATCACCTGCTGTGTTGGTTGAGATGATGATCTATCTGGGTTATCGCTGGCACCCTGAGTACACCGTCTATGAGGAGTATCAGGACTTCAACCAGGAGCAGTACCGTGCCATCGTCCACCTCTACTCTCGGGAGTATGACTCCACTACCGTGCTGCACACTGCTCATGGTGTTGGAGTGACTATCGATATGGCGGTCCACGATGCTGCTTATGCTGCTCTGACACGTCTTCGTGGAGAGTATCAGGAGTTGGACACCTCCCCCTTCAGGCACATTGCTATCGCATCCGATGTTGGTGCGGAGGGATACTACACTACTGCCTACTCCACTGTCACCCGAGAGCCCTTCTACCATCAGAATCTGGTTCTGCATGCTGATGGGCTGGATAGAGCTAACCGAGCTCTTCGCCATGAGTTGTACACCACCCGTCAGCACCTGTATCGTGCTCTGACGCTGTTGCACCCCTCTGTCCGCTCTGGTGATCTGTCGCGTTCTGCGATCTACCCTGCCCGGACCGTGATGCCCAAGGGCGTCGGCTGGCCAGATGTGGGAGGCTACTCTCCTGCATTGGGTCCTCTCCTGCCACCTGCGCATTGGGTTCCGCACCAAAGTATCCGCGGACCCCAGGCTACTCGCGTGGAGGTCTTCCCTTCGCGTCACTACCAGCTGTCGGGCTACACCTACCTCCGCAGTACCGCATGGGACTGACGTAGACTTGCTTATTAGTGTTAGCTGCATTCGCCGCGAGCCTGTGTGCCGCCTATGATGTCTTAGCCTATGTACCGAACTCCGTGTAACGAACTCTATGCTGATCTCTTTTCTAAGATATGCCGACTACTATGTAGTATCTATCGTGCTACGTTCGTTGTGCATGTTTCATCATGAATGATTCTTGTTTTTTGTAATTCCTCAATGCTGAACTACCCCTGTTAAATATTAGCAGGATGGTTAGACCAGGTGGTCGTGGTCGTGGTGGCAACGCCCCACCACCGCCTGAGTACATGGCTGGGATGATGCAACAGTTTGAGCTGAATCGTCAGTTCATGGAGAATATTATGGCTCAGTTTCCTCGCCCCAATATGAACCAGCAGCCAACCCAAGTGACTCTGCAGGATTTCATGCGCCTCAACCCAACCGTGTACCGCAGCTCAACTCAGCCTCTGGATGCTGATGACTGGCTCCGTGACATCACCTATGTGATGGAGTCTGCTGATGTAGCCCTTGCCAGCTATGTCACCTTTGCTTCCTTCTTTCTGAAAGGACCCGCAGCTCAATGGTGGGACAGCCACAGGCGTACTCTGCCAGCTGGAACAATCATCACCTGGCCAGACTTCCAAGCTACCTTCCGTGCTCGCTTCATTCCTCAGGGAGTCATGGACCGAAAGAAGCGGGAGTTCCGCAACCTCACCCAAGGCAACAAAACTGTGGAAGCTTATCAGCGGGAGTTTCTGGACTTGTCCCGCTATGCTGAAGAAGACATTGCAACTGATGCACGCAGACAGGAGAAGTTCCGTGATGGCCTTCAAGCTGACATCAAGCTTGCACTTCTAGTGCATGACTTTACTGATTTCGCCACCTTGGTGAACAAAGCCATCAACGTCGAAACTGGTCTGCAGGAATACCAGAGCTCTCACAGGCGCAGCCGTGACACGGGCTCATCTTCGGGCCCGTCCTCGCAGAAGCGCAAGATATGGATCCCCAACAGCATGTACCAGCCGAATGCACCTGCCCCAAGGCAGTCCTATGCTGCACCTCGTCTGCCTACTGCTCCAACTAGGCAGCCAAGACTTCCAGCTCCACCACCACAAGCTCCTGTTCCCACTCCTAATAATGGCCTCTGCTACAAGTGTGGTCAGCCAGGTCACCGTGCTAGGGATTGCAATCAGAACCAGAATCAACTGGCCCTCCCAGCAACTGGCCGTGGAAGCAACCAGCCTCGCAACAACAGTGCGAAGTCTTATGGTCGTGTTCATGCCAACAATGTTGATCTCAATGAAGTTCTAGACCAGCCTGCTACTGTGATGGGTACACTCCTCATAAATTCAGTACCAGCATCTGTTTTATTTGATACAGGAGCATCACATTCTTTCATATCAGCTGAGTTTGCATTCATGCATGGCATCAAATACGAAGAGATGAACACTGCGATTGTGGTACACACCCCTGCGGGCCAGTGTCAAACCTCTATGGTTAGTCACAACGTTCCCGTTGAAATTGAAGGACTGGAATTCCTTGCCTCCCCCATCGTACTAAAGTCCTATAGCATCGACCTCATTCTGGGAATGGATTGGTTGAAAGCGCATACTGCTTCTATAGTTTGCTCCACTAAGGTCGTCCATCTGCTACACCCTTCTGACGAAATAATAGCTTACCAAGCTCATCTAGTTCAGAACGCCGAGGCACGACTTTATGCCTTGAACGCGTTGAACGCTGCGCCACTCGAGGGCATTGAAAACATTCCCGTCGTTCGTGAATTCCAAGACGTCTTCCCAGAAGAACTTCCAGGGATTCCCCCTGCTAGAGCTGTCAAGTTCATCATCGACTTGAAACCCGGCACTACCCCTATAGCTAAACGACCCTACAAGATGCCCCCGCATGAATTCATTGAGCTTAAGGAAGAAATCGACAAATCTCTTGTCAAAGGTTTCATTCGCCCAAGTTGCTCTCCTTGGGGAGCACCTTCTCTCTTTGTTAAGAAAAAGGATGGGACAAACCGATTAGTCCAAGACTACCGTCCTATGAACCAAGCTACCATTCAGAATAAATATCCTCTTCCTCAGATCAATGATCTTTATGATCAACTGGCTGGTTCATCAGTGTTCTCCAAATTTGACTTGAGGTTGGGTTACCACCAGATCCGTGTTCGTGAGGAGGACATCCCAAAAACCGCCTTCGTGACTCGGTATGGATCATACGAGTACACCGTCATGTCATTCGGCTTAACGAATGCTCCCGCCACCTTCTCTCGTCTGATGAACTATATATTCATGGATTACCTCGACAAGTTCGTCGTGGTTTATCTGGACGATATCCTTGTATTTTCCAAGAACGAGGAAGAACATGTTGGACATCTTCGTCTGGTGCTAGAAAAGCTTCGAGAGCATCAACTGTATGCTAAGTATTCCAAGTGTGAATTCTGGCTCCCCGAAGTAACCTATCTTGGGCATGTCATCTCCAAGAATGGTACTGCCGTCAACCCTGAACGAGTTCAGGCTATTCTCAATTGGACTCCTCCGAAGAACGTCAAGCAAGTCTGAAGTTTTCTCGGTCTCGCCAGCTATTGCCGTCGATTCGTCGAGAACTTCTCCAAGATTGCCAGGCCTCTGACTAATCTGTTGCATAAGGGTGTCAAGTTTGACTGGACAGACAAGTGTCAGGAAAGTTTCCAGGCGCTCAAAGACAAGTTGACTTCTGCCCCCGTACTTGCTCCACCTGATACTAAGAAGGACTTCGTCATTTACTGCGACGCTTCCCGTCAAGGATTAGGCTGTGTCCTAATGCAAGAGCACAGAGTGATTGCTTATGCCTCTCGTCAACTGCGCCCTCACGAAGAAAACTACCCAGTTCACGACCTCGAGCTTGCTGCTGTCATTCATGCACTGAAGCAGTGGCGACATTACCTTCTCGGTAATCGTTGCGAGATCTTCACTGACCATCAAAGTCTGACGTATCTGTTTACTCAGCCAGATCTGAACCTCCGTCAGCAAAGATGGATGGAGACTGTTGCAGACTTTGACGTGGGTATATCCTATACCCCCGGCAAGGCTAATGTAATGGCTGATGCCTTGAGCCGCAAGTCTTACTGCAACCACCTCCGGGTCCACAAAGTTCAGCCCTCACTTGCCGAAGAGTTTAGAAGGCTGAACCTCCATATTGTTCCTCCGGGATCACTCGCTCCCCCTCCCGAAGGTTTCCCCAAACAAAACCTCCATGTTGTTTCCAAGGGTTCGCTCAATACCCTGGTTGCGAAACCAGATCTTGTGGACACCATCAAATTGATACAGAAATGTGACGATGAAGTCCTCAAGATTAAGCGCGACCTCAAAAAAAGAAAGCCCTCATTCTTCACTGTTGCTAACGATGGCGCCTTGTATTTCAAAGGCCGCCTAGTGGTACCATGTTCGAAGAAAAACCTAGATAAGACTAAAAGGGTTATGCAAGAAGCTCATGATACGCCTCTGTCCATCCATCCTGGTAGTACAAAGATGTACCAGGATATTCGTCAAAGATTCTGGTGGTCTAATATGAAGCAGGACATTGCTCGTTATGTTGCTGAGTGTGACATTTGTCGCCGAATCAAAGCAGAGCATCAAAGGCTTGCTGGAACTCTGCAACCTATCTCTACTCCTGAATGGAAATGGGACCATGTTGAAATGGACTTTGTCACTGGATTTCCCAAATCGCAGAAAGGTAATGATGCTATTCTTGTCGTCATTAACCGGCTTTCCAAAGTTGCCCATTTTCTGGCGGTCAAAGAGACAATCACTGCTAGTCGGCTTGCTACTCTCTACATGGCCAGAATTGTTTCACTTCACGGTATCCCACTGGTTATCATTCGGCAAGAAATGGGAGGAATCTCTTCCATATGCCGAGTTCTCTTATAATAATAGCTATCAAGCTAGTCTGAAGATGTCCCCCTTCGAAGTGCTATATGGACGAAAGTGTCGAACCCCTCTGAACTGGTCAGAAACTGGGGAACGTCCACTCTTCGGTCTGGATATTATCCAACAGGCCGAAGAACAAGTTCGCATTATTCACGAGAATCTCAAGACTGCTCAGTCACGTCAGAAAAGTCAGTATGACCGTCATCACCAAGACATGGTCTATCAACCTGGCGAAAAGGCTTATCTTCGAGTTACACCAATGAAGGGTGCACACCGCTTCAGGATCAAAGGAAAGCTAGCTCCCCGCTATATTGGTCCTTTCACTATTCTCGAAAGGCGTGGAAAGGTGGCATATCAACTAGAGCTTCCACCAAACCTTTCTCAGGTTCCACATGTCACAACTCCGGCGCTGCTTCAAGGACCCAATCCGAGTAGTGGACCATGAAGTGCTCGAATTGCAACAGGACCTCTCCTATAAAGAGCATCCGGTCCGCATCCTTGAACAAGCTGAACGCCGCACACATCAGAAGGCGATCAAATTCCTCAAAGTCCAGTGGTCGAATCACTCTAAAGACGAAGCCACCTGGGAACGCGAGGATCGTCTTCGCGATGAATACCCTGCACTGTTTCCTTCTACGTCCTAAATCTCGGGACGAGATTTCTTGTAGTGGAGGAGATTTGTAACGACCGGATAATCATGCTACAGTGATCTTACGTTAATGGTGACACGTCACCTCTGTCACTGTAATTAATCTCGGGTTAATTCAAAACCGTTTCAAATTTAAATCCTAAATAAGTCAAACGACAAAAGTTTTCAAATATTAAAATAAAATGTTCGGGCTATGTCTATTATTGCATCGGTATTTATGGTGAAGTAAACACATTTTTATAAAATGCCTAACTGCTTTTGAATGAATTAAAACAGAAAAGAAATAGTAAAAGAAAATACAAAGGGGAAAAACAAACAACAGAAAAGAAAAAAAAAGAAAGAGGAGGCCCCCCCCCACTGGGCTTCGGCCCAGCAGGCCGGCCCATTCGGCCGCAGGCCCAACCGGCCTCCCCCCCCACCCCCCCCCTCCCCTCCCCCACCCCCCCCCCCCCCCCCCCCCCCCCCCCCCCCCCCCCCCCCCCCCCGCCCACAAAATCTCCCCCCTCAAATATCTCCCCCCTCTCCCGATTGGATCGGGATCGGAGGAGGTCGCCGTCGCCCGCCGACGCCCGGAGCTCGCCACCCCCCTCGCCGGCCTGCATACTCTTCGCCGCACCGTCCGCATCTCTCCACCTCGACCCCCGCTGCCCCCAGTCCTACAGGCACCCGGTGAGGACCCCGGCCTCTTCCTCCCCCTCGTCCCCGTCGACGCGGTGGTGCTCCTCCCGCGTGCGCACGCCCGACCACACGCCCGGCGACCTCTGGCCGCGCCCACGCGACGTTCCCGACCAGCTAGTGCCCGCCCACGGCCCCGCGCCCTCCTGCTCGCTGCACCCATCGCCCGACTCCGGCGACTGCACCGCGGCGCCACTCGGAGCCCCGCGTCCTCCACCCGAAGCGCCGCCGCTTGTCGCCCCTGGCCACTGCGTGCACGCGCGCGCGCCGCCCTGCTCCTCCCTCTCCCCTATCCCTTGACCGCGACCGCGCGAGCCCCGCCGTGGCCGCACACCGCTGCGCCTCCCTAGCGCCCGCCGCGCCTGCGGTGGCCCTTGCAGCCCCGCCTCTCCGCCGGCCACCATTGCACCTGGCCTCGCCCCTGCTTCCCCTTGCCGGTGCCGCGCCGCCGCTCCGGTGGCCATCGCCGGCCACGGCCTTGCCCGCGCCCCATTCGGGCGAGCGCCCGCACCCGCGCCCCCTAGGCCCCGATGGGCCACAGACATGTGGGGCCCGGCCCCAGAACATTTTATAAAAAATAATAATAAAAATAAAATAAAAATGAATTAATAAAATTAATAATTAATTAGTTAATTAATTAGTGAATTAATTAAGTTAATTAATCATTTTTTAAATTAACTAAACCCTAATTAGACTAAACAGTCAATGACGAACGGGACCCACATGTTAGGTTGACCAGGTCAACTGCTGACGTCATGATGATGTCAGCAAACACTATTCTGGATAATGTTGGTTTAATTAAATAAATAAATTCTAAAAATGATTTAAATCTTTTAAAAATTAATATAAAATAAACCGTAGCTCGGATGGAAAAACTTTGTACATGAAAGTTGCTCAGAACGACGAGACGAATCCGGATGCGCGGTCCGTTCGTCCTCCACGCATCCCTAGCATAGCGAACACGCAACTTGCCCCCTCCGTTTCATCTGTCCGAAAACGCGAAACACCGGGGATACTTTCCCGGATGTTTTCCCCCTTCACCGGTATCACCTCATACCGCGATAGGGCACACCTAGCATCACGCTTTGTCATGTCATGCATCGTCATGCATTTGTTTGCATTATATTTATTGTTTCTTCCCCCTCTTCTCTCGCTAGACACCGAGACTGACGCTGCTGCTACCCAGGCAAGCCCCCCCTTTGATCACCAGATATCGCCTACTCTTCTCTATACTGCTTGCATTAGAGTAGTGTAGCATGTTACTGCTTCCCGTTAATCCTATCCTGATGCATAGCCTATCCTTGCTACTACTGTTGTTACCTTTACCTGCAATCCTAATGCTTAGTATAGGATGCTAGTTTATCATCAGTGGCCCTACATTCTTGTCCGTCTGCCATACTATACTTTCGGGCAGTGATCACTCGGGAGGTGATCACAGGTATATACTATATACTTTATACATGATACATGTGGTGATTAAAGACGGGCCGGCTCGTAGGAGCACCCGCGAGTGGATCTTTGAGGCGGAGCGACATGGCAGGTTCAAACCACCTAGGAGAGAGGTGGGCCTGGCCCTGGTCGGCGTTCGCGGATACTTAACACGCTTAACGAGATCTGGGTATTTGATCTGAGTCTGGCCATTTGGTCTACACGCACTAACCATCTACGCGGGAGTAGTTATGGGTATCCCGGCGTCGTGGTATCAGCCGAAGCCTTCGTGACGTCAGCGACTGAGTGGCGCGCGCCGGATTGGAACGTAAGCCTGCTCTTGTATTAAGGGGGCTAGTTCTGCTTCCGGCCGAGTTCGCAACGTGCAGGTGTGCTAAGGGTGATGGGCCCAGACCCCTGTGCGCTTAGGTTTAGACCGGCGTGCTGACGTCTCTGTTGTGCCTAGGTGGGGCTGCGACGTGTTGATCTTCCGAGGCCGGGCATGACCCAGGAAAGTGTGTCCGGCCAAATGGGATCGAGCGTGTTGGGGTATGTGGTGCACCCCTGCAGGGAAGTTAATCTATTCGAATAGCCGTGATCTTCGGTAACAGGACGACTTGGAGTTGTACCTTGACCTTATGACAACTAGAACCGGATACTAAATAAAACACACCCTTCCAAGTGCCAGATACAACCGGTGATCGCTCTCTCACAGGGCGACGAGGAGAGGATCATCGGTTAGGATTATGCTATGCGGTGCTACTTGGAGGCCTTCAGTCTACTCGCTTCTCCATGCTGCAAGACGGAGGCTGCCAGAAGCGTAGTCCTCGAGAGGACTAGCTATCCCCCCTTATTCCGGCTTTCTGCAGTTCAGTCCACATATAATATCCTTATTCCAGTTGATACCAAGGCATACATATATAGTGTAGCTACTTGCTTGCGAGTACTTTGGATGAGTACTCACGGTTGCTTTATCCCTCTTTCCCCCTATCCCTTCTACCTGGTTGTCGCAACCAGATGTTGGAGCTCAGGAGCCAGACGCCACCTTCGACGACGACTCCTACTACACCAGAGGTTCCTACTACTACGTGATGCCCGCTGACGACGACCAGGAGTAGTCAGGAGGATCCCAGGCAGGAGGCCTGCGCCTCTTTCGATCTGTATCCCAGTTTGTGCTAGCCATCTTATGGAAACTTGTTTAACTTATGTCTGTACTCAGATATTGTTGCTTCCGCTGACTCGTCTATGATCGAGCTCTTGTATTCGAGCCCTCGAGGCCCCTGGCTTGTAATATGATGCTTGTATGACTTTTTTACTTGTAGAGTTGTGTTGTGATATCTTCCCGTGAGTCCCTGATCTTGATCGTACACGTTTGCGTGTATGATTAGTGTACGATTAAATCGGGGGCGTCACAGTTGTGATGGACACTTTGAGCCTCTTTGATTCGTAGGATCTTGTAAACATAGGAATAGGATTTGTAGTGGCCGGCCCACTTGAATCCTATAAGAATAGCAAGGAATGCGGGGAGCTGTGTGGCCTTTGAGAGTTACATTGATATTAACAGTACCACACCTTCACTTGAAGAGAGCTGGTATCTGAAGCCTTTCTAGCCGTACCGGCAATACTAGCACATATATTCCAGCAAGTTCCACTTTGCTGATTTTACTCTGATGCTTAAGGTTTTCCCGTTATATCTACACTATGATCTGTGTAGCTGCTTTGTGTCGCACTAGCAGCAGTCCACTCTTGAAGCTAAACACTGCAATGACTTTCAAAATTGGCACCAAGGCATTGAGTGCCATTCTGGATGCAATGAAACTCATACGCTCCCCACCTGTTGATTCTTTTTCAGAATATCATCCTAATGACTATTCTAACCTCGAGGAGTCAAAGGCAGATGGCATGTCCTGTTCATCCATCAAGGTGCCTGTTCTAATTTGGCAATGTTTTATTGATTGCGGGTATCTTGCATATGTTGTCTTGCATTTCTTCTACTTTGTTGCACCGCCATCTGCTTAGTTTACTCATCATATATGTCAAGATTCCATGCCCATCCATTATCAATACACATTCCATCTGTCATCATACCATGTTTTTCCACTCAAATGTTGTTCTTGTGCATCAGACATCAAAAATGAAGAGGGTGATTGCCGAACCTGAAGGAGCACCAGCAAAGTCCTTGAAAAACGTGGCGGTGTCGGAGAAATCAGACAGCACCCCACTTATATTGGATGTACAACCAGTGACACAAAACATAGGACCGACTCCAGCAAACTGTACCCATACTTCACTGGCCACACCACTAGCCCCACCACACACGAGCTGCACTCCAAAAAAAGGTATACCAATTTCATTTTCCATAGCACTAGCTGTACCATAGAAAAATCCCACTCCAACAAAAAGTACAGCAAGTCCACTGGCCGAAGACCTATCCCAACTGCAGAGATGGCCAATTCCTGCAGATTGGAACCCCATTCCATTTATTCCCAGTTTAAAAGACAATGCTTTCAATGTTGTTAGGGACTACGTGCATATACTCCCATCATGGGAAGATTATTGTGAAGACAAACACCATTTTCACATCTTCCTGTCCAACTTACGTGTAAGTGCTATTATTCATGGTTATTATTTTCCTGTTTTCTGCTGATTGAACACATGAATGATTTACATTACATTGTTGTAAATAGGCGAGGGTTATTCTGTATAGTCATGACGAGCAAAGCTTGCTTGTGCTTTTCAAGGAAGCATTGCAGCAGTATCGGTGTTACCTGAGGAAATCACACTTTGATGGAAGTCTATGAACGAATTTCCGGTGAAGTCTCCTGTACTAAATTTAGAAGAAATTGAATGGAAAAACCTTTTTATGCACTGGTCTCGTTCCCAGGATGAGGTACTGTCTATGAAGTCACATGAAAATTTGAACTTCTACTTTTCCGCATGTGCCTTACGGATCTTTTTTGCAGGAAATCTGCTCGAAGAAGAATTCTGATTTGACAAGAACGACACGATATCGCAAATATGCTGCCCGCTGCTTTGCTCTTGTTAGTACCTGTTGTCCTGTATCACTGTGCTTGCATACATACCTGGTTCATTATGTGACAGCAGTATGCATGATAGCTTGCTTATCAATTGTTCGCTCCAAATTATCTGATCTGTATGAATGGTTACATTAGTGTAGAATATATCCAATGCCAATGTTTTTTAGCTCTGCATTGTTCTTATAAGTACATGATGTCCTTTATCAGTGTACTTATAATGAAAGGTAGTTGTTCATGTACCATCACTCTGCAGCTTATTTTCCTTTGCCCTCCATTTTCTACACATCAGATCTATATTTACTCTTACCATAAGGTTGGTACTGAAGAAGTTTAGCTGTGCATTGTTCTTGGTTGTACCTTTTGCTTGTATCGCTGCACTTACATTTATAGCTACTTGGTTATGTAGTATCACTCTTCATCTTATCTTAAATATTCTCCATTTTTCGTATATTATCACATCTATATTTACTCTTAACAAAATGTAGAATAAAGGCAATGCTTTTGAAGAAGATTCTATGGTAAACTTCTTGAATTGCCCCCCCATCAGCATGGACAAGGCCTTTATAGAGCCTATCTTCACCAATAATGTCAATTTGTCCATCTCAAGCCTTGAAACTTTGTTGTATATATTTGGTTAGGCATGACTGCAGCAGCTGTTTATTTTTTGTGTTTGCATCAAATTGCTTGTTTAAAGTTTACTATGTAGTTCATAAACAAAAGTTTGTCCTTTCTCAATTTAAGTTTTCAGTTGTACAACCAAGTTCCTTCTTCATACCATGTAAATTAAACTATACAGAGCAAGTGATCTTCTTTTGCACTGCATGTATGCTTCTGTTCTTCATCCGTAATCCAGTGGTGTGGTGAACCTACCCACCACAGCACAATGTCATATTCTGCAATGTCTTAACTATGAACAATGTCATATCATTCTACTATTATTTAAACCGTCTCTTTATTTGCCAATCTGAAATGGTATAAATTGACAGCACACTAACCATCGATACTTATGAGTTCTTGATCTGTAATCCAGTGGTGTCATGAAGCTGCCAACTCCTTCACAATGTCATTTCCTGCCATGTCTTGATCTAAACAATACCATGTTGTGTTAATGCAAATTTAAATTGTGTCACTTTATTCGTCAGTAACAAATGTGATGAATTGTTAGCACTGATACTTTTATGTGCAAAACTTGTCATCTGTCTGCTTGTTTATCTTTCAGAGTGAGGAAGATATAAGTGTTGAACAAGCGCAGTCTCATCATCTTGCTCAGCTGCTTGCGCTGCAGCTCCCCACCAGGGCTAACCTTTCTTGAACTCTATTGAAGTGCTCTCGGTTTTGTATATTATTTTGTCGGCGTGTTTATTTGCACTGGTGGTGATCTTTGATGCCCAGTGTATGTAATCTGCTGTCTGCTTGTGCTTTATTATCATAGTGGCGAACTTTGATGCCCAGGGGATGTAATATGCCATAATTTGATTTTTGCATAGTATAGGTTTTTTCTTATTCATGATGCTGCAGTTATTTTACTGTATATATATCTTGTCTTCGCAGTAAACCGGCCAAACCGTAAAATTACGGAACATAATCGGGCCATCTTGCAATCATGATGTAGGTTGGGCCTGAAACGTGCCGATCAGCTCACGGGCCGGCAGCAGCCCGAAATGAACCCCGGCCCATGATTGTGCGAATCAAATCACGGGCTTTTAACAAGCCAAAAAATTGTCTCGGTCCTTGTTTGGCCCAATCAGATATCGGCCGCGAGCAGGCCGGATGCAAACCGGGCCGTAGTTAGGCCCAACTATATGACAGGCTTTCAATAGGATGAAATTAATATAGGGCCGAAATGTTAAACGGGCCCTTAACAGGCCAAAACTAATATCAGGCCGAATTACTAAGTGGGCCTTTAGCAAGTGGGCCCAAAAGCATAGTGTCCAGTTGACGGGCCGAATCCGATATGGGCCATAATTAGGCCCAAAACCTCTTAAAGGGACGGACCTGATGTGGGCCGTAATTTGGCCCAGAACATGGTAGGCTTTTAACGGGCCGGATCTCATATGGGCCACTATTAGGCCCGGAGCATGGCAGGCCATTAATAGACCGGATCAAATATGGGCCGACATTTGGCCCAAAACATGGCAGCCAGTTAACGGGCCGGCCTACTAGGGTCCTCAAAATCTTGTGGGCCTACACCTAAGCCGGCCCATTAATGTCGGAGAATTCTCATGGGCCTTTAGCTGGGCCGGCCCATTATGATCCGCAAGAATTTTGTGGGCCTTTACCTGGGCCGGCCTATTATGGCACACAAAAATCTTGTGGTCCTTTACCTGGGCCGGCCCATTATGGCCCGTGAAATCTTGTGGGCCTTTAGCTGGGCCAGCCCATTATGGTCCGCAAAATCTCGTGGGCCTTTAATTGGGCCGGCCCATTATGGTCCGCAAAATCTTGTGGGCCTTTAGGTGGGCCGACCCATTTAAACTTGTTGGGCCATGCCACGTGTCGACGTATCATAGGCGCATTCTGTCCAGTGAGTGGATGACATATGTTCCGAAGATGAGCCGACACGTGTTTGCTCTAGCCAGTGATGATTTTACATGTGGAAATTCCCCATTGGTCGGGGTTGTTAACGGGTTATCGGATCCAAGACCCGACCCGATAGCTTAACGGCATTCCGTTACGGTGGATGCCATGTGTCGGTCACCCTTGACGAAAGCACTTCTGTGACGCGCGATTTATCGTCATGGAAGTGGAAACTTCCGTGATGATAATTTTGATAATGTCATGGAACACTTCTACGACAGCAAATGTATGACTATCTTGATTATGTCATAAATTTGGTATGGATGTACATGCATGACAAAAAATGCGACCTACTGTGACAAACACATATCATCACGGAAGTGTATTTTTTTTGTAGTGCAGGCAAGACCCTTGCCGGGGGGGCTTCCGCAGCCTCGGCAAGAACATTGCCGGGGCAACTTGCCTGACGCCAGCAGAGCACGCCACCCTTGAGCCCAAGGGGTTCCCGCGCCATATTGGAGCCAAGGCACGGGAGGCACCTCTGTGGTGGCATGCGGATCTTTGTAGAGATCATAGACACACAAGAACAGATGGGAAATAGAAGACGACGAGCCTTGGCGAGACCCTTGCTCGATCGGGTCCTCAGGCACGATAAACTCGTCGTCGCCGAGGCTCGCCTCGTCTTCGGAGAGAGGCATGTAATTGTCCTCCTCCGGTTCTCCATCTGCTGCCTGCTCTGGAGGGCTAGCTTGTTCGTCCTCTAGCTCTGAACTGTGCTGGAGGGGATTGTTGCTATCTTCAGCGGTATCCGGAGTGTTATTATCTCCTGTGCTGATATCACTGTTCTTGCTGTGGCGGGACTTAGAGCGGCGCCACTAACGTCAGCCCTTGGGTTGCTTCTTGGAGGGGTCATCCTCCGCTGTCTTGTCGCCATTGGCTTCTTTGGGGGTGTCCACCATGTATATATCATATGATGAGGTGGCGGTCCAGTGCCCCGAGGGTGGTGGATCCTGTTCGTCTCCAGCTTCCTTGTCCGTACCGTCGAAGTCTTCGGAGCCGAAGTCGAGCATGTTGGTTAAGTTGTCGACAGTGGCTACTAAGTGGGTGGTGGGTGGGCAGCGAATTTCTTTGTTGTCCGCATCCCTTTCTAGCCGGACATAGTTCGGCCAAGGTTCTCCTGACAGGGAGTGAGACCCTAATGAATTTAGCACATCCCCGACGGGTGAGTGCTGAAAGATGTCCGTGGAGATGAACTCCATGATCGGCGCCCAGCCGGACTCGACGGGTACAGATATGAGTGGCTCGGATTCCGTGGCCGGAGATGAATCCAGTGGTTTGGCGACACGGCTCTCGTAAGGGGTGAAGTCAGTATCCGGCTCTATCACCACTGAGAGTGCGGCCTCGATGGCGGGGTCCATCCCTCCACTCTCGGATGGTGCGACTTGCTCCGGATTGATGGACGCAGTAGCTGCGGGTGCGATCTCCCTAACACTGTCCGATGGTAGAGTTATGTCTTGCTCGTCGTGACTGCGCGGCGCATCCGGTATGGGCTCGAATCCTTAGAAGATCAAGTCTCCGCGGATATCGGTCGTATAGTTCAAGTTTCCATATCTAACCTGATGGCCAGGGGCGTAGCTCTCAATCTGCTCCAGGTGGCCAAGTGAATTGGCCCGCAGTGCAAAGCCACCGAATATGAGGATCTGTCCGGGGAGGAAAGCCTCACCCTGGACCGCATCGCTAGCAATGATCGAGGAGCCATCAAGACTTATGGTGACGACACAGTGGAACTCTCAATGAAAGCACCAATGTCGGTGTCAAAACCGACGGATCTCGGTTAGGGGTCCCAAACTGTGCATCTAAGGCGGGTGGTAACAGGAGGCAGGGGACACGATGTTTACCCAGGTTCGGGCCCTCTTTATGGAGGTAATACCCTACGTCCTACTTGATTGTTCTTGATGATATGTGTATTACAAGAGTTTATCTACCACGAGACCAGAGAGGCTAAACCCTAGAAGCTAGCCTATGGTATGATTGTATGTTGTCCTACGGACTAAAACCCTCCGGTTTATATAGACACCGGAGGGGGCTAGGGTTACACAAGGTTGGTTACAAAGGAGGAGATATACATATCCGTATTGCCTAGCTTGCCTTCCACGCCAAGTAGAGTCATATACGGACACGGGATGAAGTCTTCAATCTTGTATCTTCATAGTCCAACAGTCCGGCCAAAGGATATAGTCCGGCTGTTCGGAGACCCCCTAATCCAGGACTCCCTCAGGTGCGCTTGGGCAGAAGAGGGGAGGGAGTACCCTGGCGAGGACACCGGCGCGGAAACTGACTCCACTGACAAAGAGATAGCCACCCCGACGAAGAAGGGTGGGCGCCGCAACAGGAAGCGCAAGGGCAAGACCGTGCTTGCCGTTGAGGGATCCGAGGACACCAGCACTTCCAAGAAGGCCAAGGCAGACGACCCTGGCAAAGAAATTGCCGGGTGCGCCGCTTGCCGTGCCTTGGCGGCTGCCGACAAGCCAGGAGGCTCCAACAAGCATTATTGCAAGATCCACCGCACCAAGGTCCACGACCTCCAGAACCGCCGGCAAGTCGAGCTGCTTGCTAAGAAGCAAAAAGCTGAGTATGAGAGGCGGGAGAAGGGGAAGGGCCAGGATGGTGCCGAGGGGTCTGGCAAGAAGCATGGCGGCCAAGGAGGCCACCGTGGGAAGGATAATTAGCAAGAGAGGCCCGCTCGGGGCCGCGTCAAGAAGCAAGGAGATGATGATCATGACGAAGACGACGAGTCCAGTGAGCACGAGTTCCAGAAGGCTATAGAGGCCATGTGCGTCGATGGTGGCGCTTGGCTGCACACTTCTTGTCACCAGCTCAAGCAGTGGGCGCGTGAGATCACAGCAACGGAACCATCACTCGATGCTCAGAGGCCACTGAAATGGTCCAGCACGCCTAGCATATTCGACATCGAGGACCACCTTGATCACACAACTGTGGTCGGGTGTTTGCCGTTGTTGGTATCCCCAACAATACGCAACCTCAAGGTGACGAAGATGCTAGTTCACGGCGGGGCCGGTGTGAACTTGATCTCGCCCGTTGTGATCAGAAGGTTGCAGATTCCCGATGGAGGCCTCGAAGAGACGGGCATGTTTCAAGGGGTTAACCCTGGGAGGAGTCAACCAAAGGGTAAGGTCACGCTGCCCCTGACGTTTGGAGGCGAGTTAAACTACAGGACGAAGAGGATTGTCTTCGATGTAGCCAAGATCCCCTTTCCCTACAACGGGATTCTCGGCCGCCCGGCACTAGCCAAGTTCATGGGGGCGTCACATCACGCCTACAACATGCTGAAGATGCCGGGGCCGATGACCATTATCACCGTCCCTTCCGACAAGAAGGATGCACTGATCTGCGCTGACCAACTCTACCGGGAAGCAGTTGCAGCGACTGCCGCCAAGGCACTCGCTCCTGCCGCTGGAGCCCCGGCAGGGAAGAAGACTAGCAAGACCTCTCGCACCCACTCCGGCAAGCGCACCTCTCCGGAGTGTTCTGCTCCCATTGAGGACGTGCTAGAGAGCTCCACCAGCAAGAGCAAGAAATCCAGAGCTACACCATCAGAGACCAAGAGGGTGTCCGTCGAGGAGGATGGCACGGGAGGGGCTTTCACCATAAGCTCCACCATGGACAGTAAATAGAAAAAAGCGCTCGTCACCTTCCTGCGGGTGAATGTCGACGTGTTGGCATGGCAAGCATTCAACATCCCCGGCATTCCTAGGGAGGTGATTGAGAACCATCTTGCATTTTGTCCTCATGCGCGACCCGTCAAGCAGAAGGTCCAGAAGCAAGCTTTGGAACGATAGGAGTTTATTACAGAGGAGATCAGGAAGTTGGAAGCGGCACGCTTGGTGAGAGGAGTACTCCATCCGATGTGGTTGGTCAATCCGGTGGTGGTGCGCAAGGAGAATGGGAAGTGGAGGTTGTGTATTGACTACACAAATATCAATAAGGCTTGTCCCAAGGACCCCTTCCCATTGCCGCGCATTGACCAGATTGTTGACTCCACGGCCGAATGTGATCTGTTATCATTCCTTGACGCCTACTCGGGGTACCACCAAATCCTCATGGCGAGAGAAGACGAAGAGAAGACATCATTCATCACCCCATGTGGCACGTATTGCTTTTTACAGATGCCTTTCGGGTTGAAGAGCGTTGGCTCGACGTTTGCAAGGGCAGTCCAGATTGGTTTTGAGCCCCAGCTACATAGAAATATGGAAGCTTATATGGATGACATAGTGGTCAAAACCAAAGATAGAGCGACACTTGTACAAGATTTGGAGGAGACGTTTGTGAATCTATGCAAGATCAACCTCAAGATGAACCATGAGAATTGTGTCTTCGGTGTTCCATCCGGCAAACTTCTCGGGTTCTTTGTGTCACAGCATGGGATCGAAGCGAATCCAGACAAGATCAAGGCTATTGAGCAGATTAGGGCACCCAAGCGGATCAAAGATGTGCGTCGGCTCACTGGTTGCGTTGCCGCCATGAGCAGATAAATCTCTAGGTCTGCTGAGCGTGCCCTTCCCTTTTTCAAAATCATGAAAAAGGCAAGCCCAATGGAGTGGACTCCAGAGGCTGCAGCGGCGTTGCAGGATTTGAAGAAATACTTCTCCTCTACACTGATGCTGGTTGCGCCCAAACCACATGAACCGTTGCTGCTATACCTGGCGGCAACGAACCAAGTGGTTAGTGCCGCACTAGTGGCGCAGAGGGAGGTCGACAAAGAGGCAGGGCCCCCGGCAGGGGCAGGGCCTGCTGTAACGCCCCGTATGTAACTTGCCATATTTGTATTCCAACTCTTGCCATTTTTGGCTCTAAGTTATGATATTCCCTCATGGTTGGGTTTTGTCTTCATTTTGAATTTTGTCCATGTCATGCATTTCATATCATGTCATCATGTGCATCGCATTTGCATATGTGTTCGTCTCATGCATCCGAGCATTTTTCCCCGTTGTCCGTTTTGCATTCCGGCACTCCTACGCCCTCCGGCACCCCTTTTGCCTCTTTTCGTGTGCGGGTGTTAAATGTTCTCGGATTGGACCGAGACTTGCCAAGAGGCCTTGGTACACCACCGGTAGACCGCCTGTCAAGTTTCATGCCATTTGGAGTTCGTTTGATACTCAAATGGTTAACAGAGGAACCGTAAAGGCCTCGTGTGTGTTGCAGCCCAACACCATTCCAAAGTGGCCCAAAACCCACCCAAACCTCCTCCATCCTCTCGGTCATTCGATCATGATCGCATGGCCGAAAATCGCACCTCATTTGGACTCTCCTAGCTCCCAGAATCTATAAATAGGTGCTCCCCTCAAAAATTCCCGCAGTCCAAAACCCTAGATCCCCCTCCGCGCCGTCGAACACGTCCGGGCGACGCCGGACGAAATCGTCAAGCCGCGCTCGCCCAATCCGCTAACACCACGTCAGCCCCATGCATCCTCTCTCCTCCTGCGCCACTGCGGCCCGCCCGGCACAAGCCGGGCCCTAGCCTGCCCGCACCGCCCACGCTCGCCACGCCGGCCTTCGCGATTGAGCCAGACGCTCGCATCACCGGCCACATCCTGCCCGCGCGTCGGCCGCCGAGCCGCTCAAGCACCGCCGCTGCCGCCCGGCTCCGTCGCCTCGCGCCGCCCGAGTTTCCTCGCCGCCTCACCACCCTTCTACTCACCAGATCCGGCAAGTCCGAGTTCAACTCTGGCCACCTCCTTCAACTCCGGCGAGACTCCGGCCAACCTTGGTTCGCGTGCCTTCCAGATCCAGCTATAGTAAACCCTAGATTGACTCGTTTTTCCCTTAGTCCCTAACATTTTCTAGCCATGTTAATCATGCCATAACTTCCTGTGTGATGCTCCGTGTCGTGTGTGTGGCATATCAAAATGTTCATCTGATTGTCCTATTCATTTCATTCCATTGCACAATGCTTGTTTGAGTTCATCTTGATGCCTGAAATGCTGTTGCAGGAGTGCTATAAAATGTTAGTTTCTGTTTCTTATCAAATTATGAGCATTTGTCATTTTTTTCCATGATTTGTGTGTGCCTCCTATGAACTTGAGCCCTACAGGTGTTTTGGGCTATGCCATGCCATCTTTACAGGGGTGTATGCCATGTATTTTTGTGATCAATGTGGTGACTAGCACAAGCATGCAAAGTAGCTCTCGTGATGTTGCTGATTTCAGGGACTTAGAATTCTTCCAAGTCATTTCCCTGATGTAATTTTTATGCCATGTATTCATGTTGCTACAGAGTGATCTATGCCTCTTTTGAGCATGTTCAGTAAGGATGATTTGAGCATATGGTTATGCTCTATCGATCCATGTCTTTGTTTGCATTTATGGAGTACCCTAGCATGACTCAATCTTCCTCTACTTTTGCTATAAAATGTTCCTGGCAGATTGTTCACGTGTTAATCAATTTTGCCGAGGTTGTTGTAGTTGATCCATGCATGCTATGAACTTGTTCTTGCTTTGCTTGGCTTCATGATCATGTCTTCTTGCTGAGTGTATGCTTAGTTTGTCATGCAATGCCTTGTGGTGAGTGCATCGAGCTCGCAAACATGCCTACGTAACTCTATTTTTACCATGTCCAGTTTTCTACTAAGTCTGAATCTGTTAACGAAACTTGCTATGTATACATGGGTGCCATCATATCTTCTGATCCTTTTTGGCTTATGGTCATTAAGGGGCTTTTCTTATATGCTTTGAGTAGATTCATGACATGCCTTGTGTTACTATAATTTGTTCCTGTAGCATGTTGTTATCTTGCTCTAAACTTTGCTTCCTGATGTTAATTCCTGACATGTCTGTGATGCTGTTATCTTTTGCACTTTTGCCATGCTGGTTTGAACCTGCTATTGTGTGATTTAGCCGTATCTCAGTGTTCATCTTTTGTCAAGCATCTTGAGTAGATCCCAGCCATGTGCTTTGTTGCTATGTTAGAGTGCAGTCGCTTAGTTTATCGTTGCATTTTAGATGGCATCGTGCTGTTAATCGCAGAATCGTGCCATTATTGTTTTGCTTGCCATTTGCAAACCGTGCATCCGATTCCGGTTATCTTTATATCGATTTCGACCAAAATCAACTCATCTTTCTAGCGGCGCTCTTCGTTTGCCAAGTTGAGGCCTGGTTCAATATTTTCCTTCCGGAGCACGTATATGAATTGCATATCACATCCCGCATATCATGCCATGTTTTGCATCATGTTGCTTGCGCATTGTACCGTGGTTGATTGTGGTTCCCTTTTCTTGTGTTCTTTATTTGGGTAGAGCCAGGAGATGAGTAAGTGATCGAGTAACCCATTGAGTACGCTTACGAGGATCAAGCTTACGTCAACTCGGAGAACTTTGCAGGCAAGATGACCATACCCTCGAAATCACTTCTATCTTTGCTTGCTAGTTGCTCGCTCTATTGCTATGCCTATGCCACGATACCTACCACATGCTTTATCATGCCTCCCACATTGCCATGTCAAACCTCCAACCCACCTTGTCCTAGCAAACCGTTGTTTAGCTATGTTACCGCTATGATCAGCCCCTCTTATAGCATTGCTAGTTGCAGGTGAAGATTGGAGTTTGTTCCTTATTGGAACATGTTTATTGTTGGGATATCATTATTATATCTTGTTTACTTAATGCATCTATATACTTGGTAAAGGGTGGAAGGCTCGGCCTTATGCCTGGTGTTTTGTTCCACTCTTCCCGCCCTAGTTTCCGTCATACCGGTGTTATGTTCCTTGATTTTGCATTCCTTACGCGGTTGGGTTATAATGGGAACCCCTTGACAGTTCGCCTTGAATAAAACTCCTCCAGCAAGGCCCAACCTTGCTTTTACAGTTGCCTAACAACCTATAACCTTCCCTTGGGTTTTCGAAAGCCTGAGGGTCATCTTTATTTTAAACCCCCTCGGGTCAGTGCTCCTCTGAGTGTTGGTCCGAAACGGGCAGCCTGCGGGGCCACCTTGGGGCAACTCAAGGGTTGGTTCTACTCGTAGCTTGACCTATCCGGTGTTCCCTGAGAACGAGATACGTGTGACTCCTATCGGGATTTGTCGGCACATCGGGCGGCTTTGTTGGTCTTGTTTTACCATTGTCGAGATGTCTTGTAACCGGGATTCCGAGTATGATCGGATCGTCCTATGAGAAGGAATATCCTTCGTTGAGAGCTTGTGATGGGCTAAGTTGGGACACCCCTGCAGGGATTTGAACTTTCGAAAGCCGTGCCCATGGTTATGGGCAGATGGGAATTTGTTAATATCCGGTTGTAGATAACCTGACACTTAACTTAATTAAAATGAATCAACAGCGTCCTATGAATCAACCGTGGGCACGGATTCCGAGTATGATCGGATCGTCCTATGAGAAGGAATATCCTTCGTTGAGAGCTTGTGATGGGCTAAGTTGGGACACCCCTGCAGGGATTTGAACTTTCGAAAGCCATGCCCACGGTTATGGGAAGATGGGAATTTGTTAATATCCGGTTGTAGAAAACCTGACACTTAACTTAATTAAAATGAATCAACAGCGTGTGTAACCATGATGATCTCTTTTCGGCGGAGTCCGGGAAGGGAGCATGGTCTCGTGTTATCCTTGAACGTAAGTAGTTTCAGCATCACTTCTTGATCTTTGTAGCTTCTCGACCGTGCTTTGCCTTTCTCTTCTCGACCGTGCTTGCTGCAGCTCCACCTCACCACATTTGCCTACCCATAAGCTAAAATAGTCTTGACCGCGAGGGTGTGAGATTGTTGAGTCCCCGTGACTCACATATTACTTCCAAAACCAGATGCAGGTGCCGACGATGCCATTCCAGGGGATCCGACTGAACTCAAGTGGGAGTTCGATGAGGACTCAAGACGTTACTACATTTCTTTTCCAGACGATCAGTAGTGGAGGCCAATTGGGGCGATCGGGGATCTTATGCATTTGGGGTTGTCTTTTATTTTGGTTCCGTAGTCGGACCATGATTGTATTCCGGATGATGTAATGCTATATTTATGTATTGTGTGAAGTGGCGATTGTAAGCTAACTCTGTACCTCTTTCTTATTCAGTACATGGGATGTGTAAAGATTACCCCTCTTGCGACATGCCTACAATGTGGTTATGCCTCTAAGTCGTGCTCTGACACGTGGGAGATATAGCCGCATCGTGGGTGTTACACCGGCGCAACCAGATGAAGTGCTGCAGAAGAGGAAAATGATGCAGCACCTGGTTTACTTTGTCAGCTCCCTCTTGCAGGGGGCTAGATCAAGGTACTCCGGCATGCAGAAATTGCTCTTCGGCCTCCTTATGGCCTCGAGGAAGCTGCGTCATTACTTCCAAGCACACGAGATCACCGTCGTCACCCGCCTCCCGTTGCAACGGATATTGCATAACCCAGACGCAACCGGGAGGATTGTGGAGTGGGCCATGGAGCTGTCGAGCTTTGGTTTGAAGTTTGAAAGCACTTTGACAATCCAGAGCAGAGTCTTGGCGGAGTTCATTGCGGAATGGAACTCAATGCCAGACGAAGAGATCCAGGAGACCACCCTCCCAGGCAAGGTGGCAAGACGCAACTGGATTATGTACTTTGATGGGGCCTTCTCGCTGCAAGGCGCCGATGCTGGTGTGCTGCTCGTCACACCCACTGGAGAGCACCTCAAGTATGTAATCTAGATGCACTTTCCTAGGGAGATGTCCACGAACAACACTTCTGAATACGAGGGATTGATTGCCGGTCTTAGGATCGCGGCAGACCTCGGGATCAAGAAGCTCATCGTCAGGGGTGATTCGCAGCTTGTTGTCAGGCAAGTCAACAAAGATTACCAAAGCCCGTTCCTCAAGTGGAGAACGACATCACCGACTACCTGTCAAAGCGTCATGCCTTCAAACTACCTGTGGGACTAGGTACTTTTGTGCTTCCGCTGACTCAACCATCCGTTGAACCATCAACAGAGCAGAACAAGCGAAGGAAATCAGGCCCCGACAAGTACTTTCCCGCCGAGCTCCCAGGAGCCGCTGGCAAGGATGTTGCCGTGGACACTGAGCCAGCCATGGGGCAACCGACTCCGACGGGGCATCAAGTCCTAGCTATAGAGACAGCTACTCCCATGCCAGAGGAAGTGCCTTTAGTCCTTGCCGTCGAGCCTCGGGTTCCGGGATGGGCACAGCATACCGTCTGATTCCTCCAAACATGGGAACTCCCTGAGGAGCAGGAAGAAGCGGAGAAAGTAGCCCGTCGGTCTGCCATGTATCAGTTCGTCGACGATGTCCTGTACAGAAAAAGACCAAACAGTGTGAAATTGAAGTGCATTCCCCGGGAGGAAGGACTGGATTTGTTGGCAGGGATAAACGGAGGAATATGTGGCTCCCACATAGGGTCAAGGGCCCTTGCCGGCAAGGCATTCCAGCAAGGTTTCTTTTGGCCCACTGCCCTCCAGGATGCAACGGTACTAGTAACCAAGTGTGAAGGGTGTCAGTTCCATTCAAAGAAGCTTCATCAACTTGCTCAAGCGCTCCAAACAATCTCTTTGTCCTGGCCATTCTCGGTCTGGGGGCTCGACATACTGGGCCCCTTTACCCGTGCTGTAAGGGGCTTTGAGTACTTGTACGTTGCAATCGACAAGTTCACAAAGTGGCCGGAGGTGGAGACAGTGAGAATGGTGACAGCACAATCAGCCGTCAAATTCTTCAAGGGGCTAGTCTGTCATTTCGGTGCACCAAACAGAATCATCACTGACAACTGCACATAGTTCACGAGCCACGCCTTCATGCAGTACATCTAGGACCTCGGCAGCAAGGTCTGTTTTGCTTCTGTTGCACATCCACGGAGCAACGACCAGGCTGAGAGGGCAAATGCTGAAGTGTTGCGAGGCCTCTGGATAAGGACTTTTGAAAGGCTACGCAGGTGCGGACGACGTTGGACTAATGAATTGCCAGCGGTTCTTTGGTCAATCAGAATGACGCCAAATCGAGCCACCGGTCAGACACCTTTCTCCCTTGTTCACGGGGCAGAAGCAGTTCTCCCCACGGTAGTCACATACGGTCACCTCGAGTGGTCACTTATGATGAGCTTGAGCAAGAGCAGTTGCGGCAAGATGACGCAACACTCCTTGAGGAAGATCGTCTTCGGGCGGCTGTATGAGCAGCACGCTACCAGCAAGCCTTGCACTGCTACCATAGCTGCAAGGTTCATGCCCGAAGGTTTGAGGAAGGCGACCTTGTCCTTACGCATGTTCAGTCGGCCAAGAATTCAACAAGTTGACACCGAAGTGGGAAGGCCCTTATCGGGTAATACGAGTCACCAGGCCTGGCGCAGTCCGCCTGGAGACCAAAGATGGCATTCCAGTGAGCAACTCCTAGAATATCGAACATCTTCGCAAGTTCTACCCATAAGGCGCGATTGTCGGGCCCCCCATCAAACCACCTTTTGTACAAGCTTTGCCGGCAAGGCATGTAACCCTTTGTACAAAGCCAGGCGCAAACCTTGAGCATAAATAAATGAAGCGCTAGCGCCCTAAGTTTTAGCAGGCATGCTAGGTTGAGTCTCTTCCTCGGTTAGGGTTGATAGTGCTTAGCGGCGGCTAACCCCTAGCATAGAGGTCGAGTGTGCGTCACCCTATTCCTTTCCATCTTCTTTGGTTCGCAGGGTAGATGGACATTTCTGCTGAGCTAGTGGGAGGAAAAAGAATGGGTCGGTGCTCCAAGGTTACCGGGGGCTGCAGACACAAGGATCTAACCGCGGCAGGCCAAGGTTGATGGTGGATGCAACGTCAGATAAGTTTTTCTCCCCCCAATCCGTGCGCCCATATAAACCTTGAACGTATAAGGCTTCACTCACTCTCGTACCATCTTGCCCCCTCCGTCCCGTGTCCGAAAAACCTACTTTGGACCGGAACTTGGTTGTAGTGCGATGGGAAGAGGGCGAGCGAAGGGCCTAATCCTACTCGGCCCCTACCTCAGCCAACAGCATTGTGACAGCCTAGGTTTTGCCCTTTCTTATTTGCTTGATTTTTCATTTTGAATTTTTTTGAAACTTGGAGTTTTCGAATCTTTTCATATGGACATAAACACTTGGGCATCCTTGGCTTTCACCCAAGTGCTTCACTTCCCTCCTAAATCATCATTTCACTTCCGACCCTCCCAAAAATAATCTTTGGAATATTTTTCTTAAATGAAAATTATTCATTTTCTCTCAAAAACCCTAAGCCAGATCTGTTTGCTTCAAAGCAACCCCAATTTTTATGGCTCAGAAAAATCTGAGATAATTCATAAATATTCTATAAACCCTAGTGCACCTTCCTATAAATATTCTATAAATATTCATCACTTTTTGGAATATTTTTGCTACAGAAAATCTTTTCTGTTCTGGACAGAAATGGAGGTTTCTACAGCAACCACCATTTTACTTGCTCCTTTTGACCTGAACTTTCTTGTGCATCTTTACCTTAGTAACTTATAACTAGCCTCCAAAGCACAGCTTCAAACTCCCAGCCATTTGACCATAGTAACATCACAAGGTTACTGACCAGAAACTTACCTGGCCTATAAGATCTTCTCTACTACACCTAGATCCAAACCAAACCCTGGTAAACTTCAAAATCACCCCGAACAACATGCCAGACATGATTTTGGGACGAATGCTGTCGTGAGGAGAGAGTTCGCGCGATGACCACGCCTGTCCACGATGCCAGGCATGCGTGTCGACGCGCTCTGGGTGCCGCCGAATGCTCTGTTCGCGTGTGCTCGCTTCCCCCGCCTGCCCAACCATGCCAAACCTCGCCACCATCACCATCTCGACGTCCTTAACTCCTCCCAGGCGCTCGCCGACGCCGGAGCTTGCCGCAGCGAGCACGGGCAAGGTCCGGCCAGCCCAACAGTGCGGAGCGCATTGTGCTCGTCGCCATCCTCTTGATCATGTGCTCGTCTCCGCCCGTCCACAGTGGCCGCGTGACCTCTGTCGCCTTCTCCCACTCTCACTGACGCCGCTCATCACTGGGCGCCGTGGACAGGTGTCCACCAGTGGAGCATGAAGGACCCTCGCCGCTCGCCTATAAATAGAGCCCCCAGCCTCCTCGAGCATCATCCAACACTCACACACACCCCACGATCGAGTAGGAAGCCGAAGCCTGGCCGGGCAAGCCTCGGGCCACCGTCCCCGAGCTCGAGCTCGCCGGCGATCCCCTCTGGTCGCCGCAGTAGCTCCAGCCCCTCCCAGGACTGGGAGACCCCCTCCAGGGCCTTCGCCTCTCTTCGGTAAGGCCGTCTCGCCCGCTTGGCGCCCCTGGAGTGGCCTCTGCTAGCCGTCTTCCTCAACTCCAATGACCTCCACGTTCTGCCTCCGCTTGCGAGGTTGATTCCAACGCCGTCCGACCATCCTAGCTACGCTACGGGTACGGGCAGGTGCGCCTCAACCCCCTCTTGCCATCCGTCCCTCTCGTTTGGGCCAAGGAGCCCTCATCGCCGGCGAGAGCTCCGGCGAAGCCGCGGCCTTCTCTGTTTCCTTCTCCCCTTTCCCCCACCTGACTAGCGGGGCCCGCTAGTCAGCCACTCTATACGCGCACGAAGTGGTACGAGTGGTGGCGCCCCTGGGCTTTATGCCTTCGACCTCACCCCCTAGTCTATTTCTTTTATTCAAATTCATTTGAATTTACAGAACACCTCAAACAGTTATAACTCTTCAAACATAAGTCCAAATGAATTCATTCTTTTTGCATTGTGTTCTTTGATTAGAAATCTAGCAGCTCACCGAAGATGAGATTTTTCTAGGCTGTTTAGAATTTTTGGTGATTTTTAGAAGTGTTCTTGACATTCTCTTTTTGTATTCAAAATTATTTTCAGAAGGTGAGCCTTGTCTTGAGGATCACCAGGAGGCTTGTGAACCTCATCTACACTAAGGAAAGCCACATCAACATTTTCATGATGCCATTTCAATATTTGTGATTTTCTTACTTGAATGAAATGATTAATCCATGCATTTATGTAATTATTGAGTTATTTATATTCTGTTAAATATTGGTTAGTGGTTATGCTTGATTTACAAAATGGTTGAAACTAGTGGATAAAGCAAGTTAAGATTTATTTGAGGTGATGTTAGAAATAATTTTGTTATGCATGTTAGCAATTATTTAAAGCTATATTTTTGCCTTCATAGATTGATAAAAATTTGTTAGAAAATGTTCTGTTTAATACTTGTTTTATCATATTACTTGTCTTACAGAATGTTTGAACCCAACTTAGTGATAAAGAAATTAAGATTTGTTGATAGTGAAATCTTTTTGTCAAGCATATGAGAAATTTATCGCAGTTACTTTCTTGCGTCAGAAATTAATAAAACTTGTTGCAAAATATTTTGGTTAAGTTGTGAGTCATTTTGAGCAAGTAGAGTAATTTGAGTTGTTGACGTTTATGTTGGTCTATATAGGGATGACATCGGTCATTTTTATCATTTTATGATGGATGTGTTGTTTTGCATTTCATGGCATGCTATGACACCGGTCATTTTTAGTTTAAAGTTGAACCTGAATATAACTCAACTTGAATATATCGTTGACTGGATCATGGTGCCACTGAATCGAGTCTCTTTCTAGTGCAACCACATTTGCCTTTGTGGGAAGACCTTGATTCGGCCCATTGACACGGCCTCTGGTCGGTGCCTCCATCTAGGGAAGGTTATGTCGTGCTTGCCCTGGCCCGGTAAGTAGGCATAATCTTGTGTGCTCGTTGATGAGATTATGGTACTGAGTCCCTGGGTGGGAGTGTTTTGACGACGACAGTGGTCAGGGTGTCTTTGGTAGACACGGGGCCACCCAGGACCAGCCCATTGGGGATTTGGGTCGGAGTGGCCGGGAGAGTGCTGTGGCAATGGAAGGGTTTTGTCGGAATGCCGTTGGTCCACCCGAATGGGAGTGCGAGGCCATGGGTTCCGTGTTGTTGGTACAGTGTGCTACCTCTGTAGAGTGTATAATCTATCGATAGCCGAGTCCACGGTCACGGACACCTCGTAGTAGGTCCCACCACGAGTCAACGTTTAATAAAAATTGCACACTAAGCTATGAACATTGCATTGTGGATGAATGGCAGAAAGGCCATCGAGGCATTTGGGACCAAATGATGGTCGTGGTTGTGATCGCCGTAAGGATCACGAGTTGTTCTTGAGAAAGACCACTTTGGTGGTGTGTTTGTGATCCAAAGATGCTCACGGTTGGTAAGCTGTCCCGAGGGACGTTCAAGCATGATCCCGGCATGTTGACATATAGTGTTTCATTTTTAATAATTGGTTAAATATCATGATGTTGTTTGTCATTATGATTATGCCTGTTGTGAGCTTGCAAGTACATTCAATGTACTAACCTGGCGTGTCATGCCAGATTTCAGGAAAGTATCGTTGGAGAGGATCACTGTACGAGTCTCGATCGTGTCCACATTGGTGTCCCTGTGATATGGAGCTTTCGCCACGACGTTATTCCGCTTCCACGTAGTTGTTCGGGTCGAGGCCCCTTTATGTTCTCTAAATAATGTATATATAGTCCAGCCACACCGAGTGTGCCGCTTGGCCTCGACAGCTGTTGTAATGTAAACTCTGTTCTGCTAGCATCAATAAAGCGGTTGTTTTTCTGTACCAAGATGTTGTGCGTTGCTAGAAGAAATGGTCTCTAGGCTGGCAATGCTTGGTAAACCGGTCGCTCTGAGCCGGGGTGCCACAAGCGTGAGCGTAGTCGGGCCATAAAGCAGGAGGATGGCAAGGCCTATTGCCAGGATACCATGTTTATCTTAAGATAACGAGGACGCGTTCCTCGGTGTGGCCCTCGCCCACACACAAACGAAGCCCGGCAAAAACCCTTCCTTCCATTCATACGTTGCAAACAAGTACAATTCATACGGAATGGTTAGACAAGCAAGGGGGTTACAAATTTTGAAATCTAATGAGTGCCCGCAAGCTTACAAACTAGAAAAGATAAGTGCCCCTTGATCCCCGTTCTTGCCACTTTCCTCCCAGGTGCGGCAGGTGAAGGAAAAAAGGAAGGGATGGGGAACGCGCCGATGGAGAGCTTAACGATGAAGCCTTCTGCAGAGCGCACGGAGGGAGGGGCGACGCGGTAAGTCGGAGACGAGGTCAACATGCTCTCGCTCGACGCTCTCATCGTCGCAGTCGCTATCATCCTCATCACTCCCGCTTGAAGAGGAGTCTTCGTCGTCGGAGGATCTCTCCACGCAACACTTCAGGCGAGTTCCAGAGTCTCCAAAGACCTTGACGGAGAGCAGGCCGTTCTCCTTTAATTTGAAATAGAGAACGAGCCCCGCCGTCAGGCTATGGATGCGAGCAAAGGTCTTCGATCCACGGCGAATATACATGACCTGAGGGGCGGGAAAGTCAACGTCGACCCGCATGTCGCAGTTCTCGCAGCCCCTCATGTGCAACCTCAGGGTCTGGGGCGGATCAAGCTCCATCTCTCGAGTGAATGGCGCAGGAAGACGAAGGCAACGATGCGGTGGCCGACGCAGCCTGATGAAGAACTCACGAGGCTGGTCCCCGACGTGGCCCTCCATCGGGGGAGGCATCGCTGGCGAATGCAAGGCCGGTGCGCCGCCCCATCCCCCTCTTCCCCGAGCTCCACGCCGGCCTTGGCCTCGCCCCTCCCACTTCCTCTTATGGCTGGCTCCGCCGCCGCGGGCTCTTGGGAAGGAAGGACGCGCTGTCAAGCACAGTCCTTCGCCGCCACCGTCGAAGGACCGTCACCCCCTCTCGCCATGGCAGATGAAAGAGCGGAGCTGAGGTGGAAGGAGAGGGATGATGAAAGATTGTGGGGTGCCATCCCCCTCCCCCTGCTTATAAAGGAGCAGGGTCGGGACTCGGCCGCCCCACTCAGCCAATCCGACCATCAAGGGCGCAGAGAGTCAAGGCCGACCCGCTGCCCCAATCAGCAGCGGTCCATTTCCACTCTTCACCATTCAAGGCCCGCACCCACCGCCTACCATCTTCAGAGCACGGGGGACACGTGGCGGGTGAGCAGAAGTCGAGGGGACGGATGAGACAGCTGTTCTCTACCCCGTGGTCGTGGGGCGCGGCCGCCTTGAAGACCAGAACCCGAGCCCGCTCAGTAAATGAGTCACGCCTCTACGTTTTCCTCCTTTTTACGGGGAAGGCGTGAGTCGCCTCTTTTACCACGATGTGACGCATCCGTGCGGAAACCTCCCCGCGCTTGACCCCATGTCACGCACGACCCCCACGTCGTGCGTTCAATGCCGGTCGTGGGGAAGCGCAGCAGACGGAGGAGTTACCACAGTAAAAATCTGTGTCACACCCTAGCTAGTTCATGCATTAGAGTGTTGCATCATGTCTACTCTTCCAGAAAACTGAAATGGGGATGGCAGAACCCCCAGCACCCCCCTGGAAACAACTAGGGTTTACTAAAAAAATTCAATGAACCTGAAATGCCCTTCTAAAAAGTTCGCCCTTTTTGTTTTTGGTTAGAACCTCTGACAAAATGGGTTCACATTTTTCTAGGACACATAAGGTCATTGAATTAAATCATTACTATTTGCATTTGGGCAATTTAAATCCTATAAATATTTTAAAATGCCCAAATAATCCTGAAAGTATTTTTAGGCTGTTGAGAATATTTTCAAATGTGCCTCTGAATATTTTCAGGTTTTTCCTCAATGGAATAGTATTTTTACTATTTCAAAACATAGAACAGGAATAAATAAAAAAGAAAAAGAAAAGCAGAGAGCAGAGGCTTACCTGGCACTCACCTAGTAGGCCCACCTAGCCGGCCCAGCCCAGCCACCGCTCCAGCGAGCTGCTTGGCTCAGCCAGGCAGGCAGGCAGGTGCTCGACACCGGCACCCACGCGCGCCACACAGCTGCCCGCCGCCCTGCTTCCTCCCCTCGCCGTTCTGCTGCCCTGGGTCGGTCACCCACTCTTCCCCTGAGCTCGCAAACACGGCACTTCCTCCCCAGCTCCTCTCCCTCGCTCTCCCGCACCATGGCCGATGCTGCCGCGCCCGCGCCACCGTGATAACCGCGGCCGCCATTGTCCCCGTGCCGCGTCACCGTGTCCATTCGCTCCATCATCATCGTCCATGTCGAGCAGGCCGAGCCCCGAGCGCCCGCCCGCTCTAGATTCGCCCCTGACCCCGTCTTCCCCAACTCCGGCCGCCGAGATTGCCATCATCGCCACGCTCAGCTCCGTCCTTCCCCGAGCCCGATTCGATGCTTGCTGCAATCGCCGTGAGCTCAGCTCCGTCCTCCCCCTCTCTGTTAACTCTCTCCTGCACCGTATGCACCGCACCATGTTCACTCGCACCCACCGCCGCCGAGCTCGTCGCCGACGTCACTCCGGCCACCCACCGGCCACACCACCTTGACCAACGCACTCACCGCACTCGCAGGAACCCGTAGCACTACTCCACGCGCCTCGCCGTGCCCCGTAGCCTCGGGTTCGAGCTCACCCGAGCTTCGGCAGCCGCACAGCTCGTCGCCGGCGACGTTTCCGGCCACCCCGAACTCCACCGCTGCCACCAAACAACGCAGCTTGCTCCCAGCTACGCGTAGATGCTCTCTGCCGCCCATTTGGTCTCCGGAGCACGAAACCCGCACTGCCCCACCGCGTCTGGCCTCATCGGCGGCTAAATGCCGGCGAGTTTGACTTTATTTGACCCTGTTTGACCCTGTGTGGGCCCAGGTTGACTCCCCCTGAGTCTATGACAAGTGGGACTGCTCTGCTAATTAACTTAGATTAGCACTAACTAAATTTAGTTAGTTAATTCACTACTGACACGCGGGTCCCACTGGTCAGGTTTGACTTGGACCGGCTCCGTTGACCACTGATGTCACCCTGACGCAATGCTGACGCATTAATTCAATTACTGGAATTATTCTTTTACAGGAAATTCCAGAAAATAATACAAAGTTTAAAAATTCATAACTTTTAATCTGTAACTCCAAATGCAAATATTTATCTATGAAATTTGACCAGAAAAATTCAATCTTTCCATCTGTAATGGTTTCATGCATGACAAAACACTTTAACCTTGCTGTTTAGGTGAAACAAGCTAATGCACTTAAATGGATTAATAACTTAAGCTTCCATTTGAATCTTTGATTCAAATAGATTCAAATGAACCTGGACTAGAGACTTGAGTGTTTAGGTAGGCTGTGGCTGACACCCTCATTGGGCTTCCGCTTGAAGGTTGTCGAGTACATGTCGTGCAAACGACGGTAAGTGGTGAGAGCGTGTGTGAAGAAGTACACCCCTGCAGGGTTAACATCATCTATTCGAATAGTCGCGTCCGCGGTAAAGGACTACTTGATTGCCTATACAGTTCATGGACAAGTTAATGGCTACTACTAAAAGACTCAAGACAAGTGTGAGTACCGACGATGGCCCTCTCGTGGGATGACGAGGGAGCATCCTCGGTGGAGTATTGTGTTGGTGATTAGTGGACTCGTGTGCGAAAACTATTTTACTAGTGGTGTCTCGTAGGATAGCTTAGCCAAGAGTCAAAGCTGGCTTGCTGCAATAACTCCACCACCTTGTTGAGAATGAGCATTTATAGTAGTATCTGTTGTAAGACTTGCTGAGTACCTTTGTACTCGTGTTGCTCTAATTACTGTTTTTAGATGACAACACCGCCGCCTCCGACGGGTTTTATGTAGACATCGACGTCGATGAGTGACTTGCCACCCAGGTGGTGATTCTGGCCATGGAGGGCCCTATGTAGATAGACAGGCTTCGTCACGCCTTCTTTCTTTCTAGTGTCTGTACTTAGACTAATTTATTCTGGCCATGGAGGGCCCTATGTAGATAGACAGGCTTCGTCAAGCCTTCTTTCTTTCTAGTGTCCGTACTCAGACTAATTTGCTTCCGCATGTGCTTGTATGCTTGTATGACTTGAGTATCGAGTCATGTGACCCCTACCTGTATGAACATGTTATGTATGGCTCTCCGGAGCCTTTAAATAAAATACTTTGAGTTGTAGAGTTTTGTTATGATGCCATGTTGTATTTACACATATCGAGCATATTGTGTGTATCATTGTAATGCTTGGTATGTGTGGGATCCGACAATCTAGTTGTTTATCTTGGGCAGCCTCTCTTATGGGGAAATGTAGTCTAGTGCTTCCATGAGCCATAGCAGTCCGCTACAGCCCGGTTCACCGGAGTCCTGCTAGCCCAGCACTACTGCTCAAGACACTTGACTGGCCGGCATGTGTTTCACTTCGTTCCTGTGTCTGTCCCTTTGGGGAAATGTCACGCGGTGACATCCGGAGTCATGCCTAGCCTGCTATGGCCCGGGTTCCCGGAGTCCTGTTAGCCCAGTGCTACAGCCCGGATTCACACGCTGCTGACCGACATGCTCGACACCCGTGGGAATACCGTGCGTGAGGCCACAAAGTGGTATGAGGTGTTACCGGCTAGATCGATGTGACTTGGAATCGGGGTCCTGACAATCTGTCCCACCTGTCCGTGCACTGTTCTAGGCCTAGCCCAACAACGTGTCGCGATTATGCGTGGCCCAGAACCGGGGGCTCCTGACGGTGTACAAAATTACGGGCTCTCCTTTTGCACCCCTTTACTTGTGCATGGGTAGTCAGAGCCACGCCCACGGCCACACTAAGCAGGGCAGAGGAGGGATGCCGGAGCACAAGATGACCAGAGCAACGCCAAGACTAAAGACTCAAAGAGAGCAAGAGGGCGAGGTGGATTCCCCTGGCAAGACCCTTGCCGGGGTGGCTTCCGCAGCCTCGGCAAGATCCTTGCCCTGGTAACTTGCCTGACGCCAGCAGAGCACGCCACCCTTGAGCCCAAGGGGTTCCCACACCATATTGGAATTAAGGCTCGGGAGGCACCTCCGTGGTGGCATGCAGATCTTTGTAGAGATCATATACACACAAGAATAGATGGGAACCAGAAGATGACAAGCCTTGGCAAGACCCTTGCCAAGGAGATCCACGAGACCCCCCGGAAAGATCCTTTCCGGGGACGACCGCATGCCACAGCGAGACCCTTGCCAGGCCCTCGGCAAGATACTTGTCGAGGACACCTGTGGGCCCGCAGCCAGGCCCGCATCCGCCAAGACTCCACCGCCGCTCCCATACAGCTGCCAGCTCGACCAGCTGAGCAGGCATATGCGTGGCAGCGCACAGCCTATACACCAACTCAGCAAGAACGTGCATGGTGGCATGCAAATATTCGTGAAGGCTCCACCACCGCGCTAGCCCAGCAGCCAGCCAATGTGGCGCTACAACGCCTCGTCAGCTTGGACACACATCGGAGCCAGGCAGGGCGACGACAGCTGGGACGAGCTTCTTTGCCGTCCCCAATAAAGCAAGAGGGGCACATCGGCAGCGCATTAAATGCGTTTGTCCGACAATGCCAGGGGATAGACTCAACCCCTATACACCTTTCCACCTCCTATATGGCACTATGGCGACCCATTTTTGTCTATAAAAGGAGGCATGACGCGTACTGGAGGGGGATTCGAATCTTTTGGACTAGACAGCCACTTCAGCTAGTTCAAGAACACAAGAACACACTGAATATACATCGAAGGAGTACTAGGGTTTTACGCGTGTCAGCGGCTTGAACCTGGGTAAACAATTTGTGTGCTGACCGCGAGACCCGCTCTTTGCACAACCCCGCGTCTGCCAACTATAGAAGGGATCCTAGTGACCCCATAGGTGTCGTTTCCCACCTGCACCAAATCTTATTTTTCAAGAGTCCACTATACCTACCTAATTATTGAGTAAGATCCTTCAAGTAAGTTGTCATCGGTACAGTAAGGCAATAAAAATTGCTTCTAAAATTGCAAGATCATTTAGTGTAAGGGAAAATTGAGCATTGTATGAACTTGTGATGGCAAAGAATAAAAACGACAGACTGCATAATACAGGTTGCTATCATAAGGGGCAATATAACGTGATGTTCTTTTGCACTAAGGGATCGAGCATACAAACAAAAAGCGCATGGCAACCTCTGCTTCCCTCTGCGAAGGGCCTACCTTTTACTTTTATGTATTTAATTTCATGCGAAAGTCAAGGTTTTTCTCTCTATTCCTTTTTATTTTTCTCTTTCACTACTGGAATTAGCAGATTTGTCATCTTCCCACTCTTTGTTGTCCGCTAGCGGACGACAAAGGTAGGCTTTGCCATCAGCCACCAGAAAGTGAACGGAAAAGAGGCAACGGACAACAAAGGTAGGCTTTGCCATCAGCCAACTCTTTGCCGTCTGCTAGCAGATGGCAAAGAGTTGGCTGATGGCAAAGCCTACCTTTGTTGTCCGTTGCCTCTTTTCCGTTCACTTTCTGGTGGCAAAGAGGGGGTTTGACCCACTGGGTGTTAAACCCTAACGGGCACTGCTACGTCTTGAGCTTGCGTTGGTTTTCCCGGAAGAGGAAGGGATGATGCAGCAGAGTAGCATAAGTATTTCCCTAGGTTTTTGAGAACCAAGGTATCCATCCAGTAGGAGGCCACGCTCAAGTCCCTCGTACCTGCACAAAACGATAGCTACTCGCAACCAACGCGATTAGGGGTTGTCAAGCCCTTCATGATCACTTACGAGAGTGAGATCTGATAGATAGAATATTTTTGTTATTTTTGGTATAAAGATGCAAAGTAAAAAGTAAAGGCAAAGTAAATAGCAAAACAATATTAAAGTGATGGATATTGATATGATGAGAATAGACCCGGGGGCCATAGGTTCACTAGTGGCTTCTCTCAAGAGCATAAGTATTCTACGGTGGGTGAACAAATTAATGTTGAGCAATTGATAGAATTGAGCATAATTATGAGAATATCTATGCATGATCATGTATATAGGCATCACGTCCGTGATAAGTAGACCGAAATGATTCTGCATCTACTAGTATTACTCCACTCATCGACCGCTATCCAACATGCATCTAGAGTATGAAGTTAAAAACAAAGTAACACCATAAGCAAGATGACATGATGTAGAGAGATAAATTCGTGCAATATGAAATAAACCCCATCTTGTTATCCTCGATGGCAATGATGCAATACGTGCCTTGCTGCCCCTTCTGTCACTGGGAAAGGACACCGCAAGATCGAACCCTAAGCTAAGCACTTCTCCCATGGCAAGAACTACCAATCTAGTTGGCCAAACTAAACGGATAATTCGAAGAGACTTGCAAAGATAACCAATCATACATAAAAGAATTCAGAAAAGATTCAAATATTATTCATAGATAGACTTGATCATAAACCCACAATTCGTCGATCTCAACAAAAACACCGCAAAAAGAAGATTGCATCGAATAGATCTCCATGAGAGAGGGGGAGAACTTTGTATTGAGATTCAAAGAGAGAGAAGAAGCCATCTAGCTACTAAGTATGGACCCGAAGGTCTGAGGCAAACTACTCACACTTCATCGGAGGGGCTATGGTGATGTAGAAGCCCTCCGTGATGACGGCCCTCTTCCGGCGGAGCTCCGGAACAGGCCCCAAGATGGGATCTCATGGATACTGAAAGTTGTGGCGGTGCAATTAGGTTTTTGGCTCCTGTTCTGATCGTTTGGGGGTACGTGTGTATATATAGGAGGAAGAAGTACGCCGGAGGAGCAATGAGGGGACCACGAGGCAGGGGGCACGCCCTAGGGGGGCGCCCCCCACCCTCGTGACCGCCTCCTTTGTTCCTTGGAGCAGGCTCCAAGTCTCCTGGATCACGTTCGGTGAGAAATCACGTTACTGAAGATTTTATTCCGTTTGGACTCCATTTCTTCGAAACACTTAAAATAGGCAAAAAAACAGCAATTCTGGGCTGGGCCTCCGATTAATAGGTTTGTCCCAAAAATAATATAAAAGTGGAAAATAAAGCCCAATATAGTCCAAAACAGTATATAATATAGCATGGAGCAATCAAAAATTATAGATACGTTGGAGACGTATCAGGCATCCCCAAGCTAAATTCCTGCTCGTCCTCGAGTAGGTAAATGATAAAAAGAGAATTTTTGATGCGGAGTGCTACTTGGCATAATTTCAATGTAAATCTTCTTAATGGTGGTATGAATATTCAGATTAGAAAGATTCAAGACAAAGGTTTATATTGACATAAGAAATAATAATACTTCAAGTATACTAACAAAGGAATTATGTCTTCTCAAAATAACATGGCCAAAGAAAGTTATCCCTACAAAATCATATAGTCTGGCTATGCTTCATCTTCCCCACACAAAGTATTTAAATCATGCACAACCCCGATGACAATCCAAGCAATTGTTTCATACTCTAACTTTTTCAAAACTTTTTCAATCTTCACGCAATACATGAGCGTGAGCCATGGATATAGCACTATGGGTGGAATAGAATGGTGGTTGTGGAGAAGACAAAAAGGGAGAAGATAGTCTCACATCAACTAGGCATATCAACGGGCTATGGAGATGCCCATCAATAGATATCAATGTGAGTGAGTAGGGATTGCCATGCAACGGATGCACTAGAGCTATAAGTATATGAAAGCTCAAAAAGAAACTAATTGGGTGTGCATCCAACTTGCTTACTCATGAAGACCTAGGGCAATTTGAGGAAGCCCATCATTGGAATATACAAGCCAAGTTCTATAATTAAAGATTCCCACTAGTATATGAAAGTGATAACATGAGAGACTCTCTACTATGAAGATCATGGTGCTACTTTGAAGCACAAGTGTGGTAAAAGGATAGTAACATTGTCCCTTCTCTATTTTTCTCTCATTTTTTTATATATGGCCTTTCTCTTCTTCTTTTTTATGGCCTTTCTCTTTTTTTATTTGGGCTTCTTTGGCCTCTTTTATTTTTTTTATTTTTCGTCCGGAGTCTCATCCGTACTTGTGGGGGAGTCATAGTCTCCATCATTCTTTCCTCACTGGAACTCATATACTTATTGCAAGAATATAGAAGTTATCAAAGCAAAGTACTACACGCATGCTACTAGGGGGATAGATTGGTAGGAAAAGACCATCGGTCGTCCCCGACCGCCACTCATAAGGAAGACAATCAATAAATAAATCATGCTCCGACTTCATCACATAACGGTTCACCATACGTGCATGCTACGGGAATCACAAACTTCAACACAAGTATTCTTTAAATTCACAACTACTCCACTAGCATGACTTTAATATTATCACCTCCATATATCAAAACAATTATCATGATTCAATCTTTTCTTAGTATTCAACACACTCAAAAGAAAGTTTCACAAATCTTGAATACCAAGCATATTATTATTAAGCAAATTACCATGCTATTAAGAGACTCCCAAAATAATTTAAGTGAAGCATGAGAGATCAATAGTTTCTTTAAAAAAATCCACCACCATGCTCTAAAAGATCTAAGTGAAGCACATAGAGCAAACTTATAATGCCCAAAAGATATAAGTGAAGCATATAGAGCAAAACTACTTAGCTCAAAAGATATAAGTGAAGCACATAGAGTATTCTATCAAATTTTAATTCATGCATGGATCTCTCAAAAGGTGTGTACAGCAAGCATGATTGTGGTATACTAGCAAACAAAGACACAAATAATACAAGACGCTCCAAGCAAAACACATATCATGTTGGTGAATAAAAATATAGCTCCAAGTAAAGTTACCGATGGAAGTGGACGAAAAGAGGGGATGCCCTCCGGGGCATCCCCAAGCTTTGACTTTTTGGTGTCCTTGGATTATCTTGGGGGTGCCATGGGAATCCCCAAGCTTAGGCTCTTGCCACTCCTTGTTCCATAATCCATCAAATTCTTACCCAAAACATGAAAACTACACAACACAAAACTCAAAATAGAAAACTCGTGAGCTCCGTTAGCGAAATAAAACAAAAGACCACTTCAAGGTACTGTAATGAACTCATTCTTTATTTATATTGGTGTTAAACCTACTTTATTCCAACTTATCTATGGATTGTAAACTATTTTACTAGCCATAGATTCATCAAAATAAGCAAACAGCACACGAAAAACAGAATCTGTCAAAAACAGAACAGTCTGTATTATCTGTAGCTAGCGCAAGATCTGGAACCGCAAAAATTCCAAAATAAATTTCTGGACGTGAGGAATTTATCTATTAATCATCTGCGAAAAGAATTAACTAAATAGCACTCTTCAAATAAAAATGAAAGCAGTTCTCGTGAGCGCTAAAGTTTCTGTTTTTTACAGCAAGTTCAACAAGACTTTCCCCAAGTCTTCCCAACGGTTCTACTTGGCACAAACACTAATTAAACACAAAAAAACAACCAAAACAGAGGCTAGATAATTTATTTATTACTAAACAGGAGAAAATATCAAAGAATAAAAATAAAATTGGGTTGCCTCCCAACGAGCGCTATCGTTTAACGCCCCTAGCTAGGCATAATATTTCAATGATGCCCACATGAAAGACAAGAATTGAAGCACAAAGAGAGCATAATAAAACATGTGACAAACACATATAAGTCTAACATACTTCCAATGCATAGGCATCTTATAGGCAAACAAATTAGCAAGGCAAGCAAAAACTAGCATATGCAAGGAAACGGAAAGAAACAATAGCAATCTCAACATAACGAGAGGTAATTTAGTAACATGAAAATTTATACCACCATATTTTCCTATCAGATAATAATTGCATGTGGGATACTAAGCAAATTCAACAAAATAGCTATCACATAAAATATTTTCAACATGATCCCCATGCATGCAAAGTTGACACTCTTCCAAAATAGTGGGATTAACATTAACTAAAGTCATGACCTTTCCAAACCCACTTTCAATATTATTGCAAACAATATTATCAATCTCATATTCATCATGGGGATTAAATAAATTATCAAGATCATAATAAGAATCACCCCAATCATGATCATTGCAACAAGTAGTATACATAGCAAAACTAGCATCCTTAGGGTTTTCAATATTATTAGCACAATTGACATCAAGAGAATTTATAGTAAAATCATTGAAATCATGCTTTTCATTGAGGGAGCTATCAAGCATGGGTGCAATAGCAACGATCTCATTTTTAACATAAGGAACTATAGAAAATTTGTCTTCATAAATATTGGCATCATTGCCCCAAGAATAGCAAGAATCATGTTCATCAAAGGATATTTCAACCAAATCATCGGAATCATCATTATCTATAGATTCATGCATATCATTATTTTCTTCCAAAGCAACGGTCATTCTTTCAATAAATTCTTGGACATAGACATTATGAGCAAGGTTTTCATTGCAATATTTAAGTATGACGGAATTTTCAGATTTGTTGAGAGTAAAATCATACTTTTCAATCAAAGAAGCAACTTCATGAGCACCCTTAAAAACGACAAATTCTTCAATTTGTTCGATATCATAGTAACTATAAACACCCCTTGCATAAGAAGATAAGATTTCATTATCATTGAACTCACATATGTAGGGAAGGTGTTTTTTAGGGTTCTTAGAGCAACAAGTAAAATCACACATTTCACAAAGATACCAAGCGTAGGATAGCAAACTATTTATATGATACCATAAGAGTCTCCCTTCTTCAGACAAACGATGACGCACAAAATGAGCATGCTCATCTAAAGATTTCCCATCAACTAGGCTAGTTGGATTTCAGCACGAGCGCATAAGGATCGAAGATGATCCAAGTAGAACACTTTAAGTGGATCCATAACAATAGATTATTCGCAAGCAAAGATGCAAGCAAATGGAAGGCACATGGTAACACAAGCAAGCAAGCAAAAGAGGCAAGTTGATAGGGAGGAGGCGAATAAAATGGCAAGGGTGAATTGGGGGGAGAGGAAAACGAGAGGCAAATGGCAAATAATGTAATGCGAGAGATAGGGATTGTGATGGGTACTTGGTATATTGACTTTTGCGCAAACTCCCCGGCAACGGTGCCAGAAATCCTTCTTGCTACGTCTTGAGCTTGCGTTGGTTTTCCCCGAAGAGGAAGGGATTATGCAGTAGAGTAGCTTAAGTATTTCCCTCAGTTTTGAGAACCAAGGTATCAATCCAGTAGGAGGCCACGCTCAAGTCCCTCGTACCTGCACAAAACCATAGCTACTCACAACCAACGCGATTAGGGGTGGTTGTCGGTGTCAAAACCGGCGGATCTCGGGTAGGGGGTCCCGAACTGTGCGTCTAGGCCGGATGGTAACAAGAGGAAAGGGACACGAAGTTTTACCCAGGTTCGGGCCCTCTTGATGGAGGTAAAACCCTACGTCCTGCTTGATTAATATTGAAGATATGGGTGTTACAACAGTAGATCTACCACGAGATCAGAGAGGCTAAACCCTAGAAGCTAGCCTATGGTATGATTGTATTTTGTGATTGTTGTTCTATGGATTAAAACCCTTTGGTTTATATAGACACCGGAGAGGGTTAGGGTTACACAAGGTTGGTTACAAAGGAGGAGATATCCATATACGTACTGCCTAGCTTGCCTTCCATGCCAAGTAGAGTCCCATCCGGACATGAGACGAAGTCTTCAATCTTGTATCTTCATAGTCTAACAGTCCGGCCAATGGAGATAGTTCGGCTGTCCGGAGACCCCCTAATCCAGGACTCCCACAGTAGCCCCCGAACTAGCCTTCAATGACGACGAGTCCGGCGCGCAGTATTATCTTCGGCATTGCAAGGCGGGTTCCGCTTTGGCATTGCAAGGCGGGTTCCTCTTCAAATTCTGCGTACCTGTCGAAAAAATGTTCGGTTCCTTGTGATGGTTTGTACTTCTTGGCTTCTACACCCAATAATGGCTACTTTCCACGTGTCGAGCGAATGTGAAGAGCTAGGGTGTTTTTCACATTTACCCCCCTAGCTATGTAAATGAGCCGCCTATTTAAGAAGACGAGGATTCAGATCCAAACCACATCATCCTCCCTTGCCGAGTCTTCATTAGAGCGTACCCGACAAAGATCCATTCCATCATGGCCGGTCGACGCAGCTCCTCCTCTCGCACCCCTAGTTCCAAGCCTGGAGATTGGGAGAGATGTTCCATCCCGCACAGCAAATTGGTGATGCTTCAGTCCAAGGGGTTTCTTCCCCCAGCGTACCTGGTCCCGGTTCGAGCCAGGCTTGCCACTTATAACGGCGGAGAGCAAGTGGAGAGCCGTCCCAATCCCTCCAAGGGAGAGCGGGTATGCCTTGTCCCTTATCTGGTAAGAGGGCTCAGATTCCCAATCCATCCGTTTCTCCAAGGGCTTCTGGAGTTCTATGGCCTCCAGTTGCACCACCTTACGCCTGCCTCCCTGCTGCATATCGCGGGATTTGTAGCCCTTTGCGAGTTATTTTTGGGCTGCGAGGCTCATTTCGCTCTGTGGAAGAAGCTGTTCTGCCTTGTGCCCCGTTCTAAGAAGGGATCAATATATCAAGTGGGTGGAGCCGAAGTGTGGCGTATTGCTGGGACCGGATACCTATCTGGGACCCCGAAGAAGACGTCCGAAGACTGGCCTTCAGAATGGTTTTATATAGAAGATGTCCCCCTTCCGGACCCTATTCGGATCGGCCTTCCTGAGTTTGACAACGCCCCTTTAAAGAAGCGCCAGAGCTGGCGTCCACAAAGCCCCCTGGAGGAAGACGACCGGGACATTCTTTATCTGATGAGCCGGATAAGCTCTTTATCTCGATCCGGATTAACCATGATCGAGGTCATGGCTATATGCATTATGCGGGGGGTGCAGCCGCTCCAGTATAGAGGCCACCCCATGTGGGACTTTAACGGGGAGGATGACGCCACCCGCCACGGCCGCAAAGGGCCGGGATCGGCTGCTGATCTAATAAAGATCTTGTCCACTTTGTACAAGGGAGAAGAGGAGGAATTCCTCCGTGTCAACCCGCAGGGCGGATTCTCCATCTACAATCCTCCGAGCTGGGTAAGCGGAGATTTTTTCTCGCCCATCCGTTCAGTATTCCTGTAGTTTAAGTATTCATTCTAGCAATTTCATCGCAGGAGCTGCGCCAGGCAGTAAAGGATATAAACAGCCCTCCTCCACAGCCCGAGGACCCTGGACGGTCCATTGACCTGGCCTCCCAGGAGGATCCGGACATATCCGTGGAGCTGATCGACGGGGTATTTTACCAAGGGAGTAATGACAATACCTTGGTGGCCATTACGGCCGATTACCCTGGGCTAGTTCCATCCTCACAGGTGACTGAGACCGAAGTCCCAGCACTTAAAAAGAGATCCGTCCTTGTGATCTTTTTTATTGCCGTATAACAGCCGTGTTTTGCAGGGGAGGTCCTCGGGGCAGAAGGCCGAGCCTGTGGCAACTAGGCAACAAGGGGCCGCTAGGCCAGGCAGGCTGAAAAGATCCGCAGTCCGGGTTGAGGCACCGGTGCAGCGGTATAGCGCGCCGTCTTTATTGCGAGACATTATTTACAAAGGCATATTAATGCCCATGCCTTCTTTTCAGGAGAAAGAGCGCTCGCCGGACTATACCTGGAGAGGCTACCAATCGCGCCTCCACAAGCCAGGCTCCGAGGCCGGACTCAGGGGCGGGAACGAGTACAAGGCGTGCACTGGGTGCTCCTCCGATAGAGGATATGGATAGACTTTCTGCCACCCATTCTGAGGTGGAAAGTGCCATGAACCATAGGCGTCGCCGGACTGTTCTTCATGACGCTTGTTTCTCCCAAGAGGCTTTGGATGCCTTCAATGCAGGAGATGCGCACCTTCGTGCCGCTCAAAATGGTCTAGCCAGAGCCATGGAGCAGTATGTAAAAGACATACGGGTGAGAAAGTTTGATGATTATATATATCAGTAGTCCCTGAGACTTGAAACAGTTAGGATAACTGATTTAAGGATCATTTGTTTTGTAGGTTCTTACGGCAACTGTCCCAGGAGCTGGAAGAGTGCAAAGCCCAACTTCAGGCCGCACTGTCTGCTGCAGGGGAGCCCAAAGAGACCCCCGCTGGTAACGTATCCGTCAAATGATAAGTATCATATTAGAGTGCGGCTTTATATGCAAATCTGACGAAAAATTGCAGATGACGCTGGAGTGCATCCGGATAAGCAGCAACTCATACGCCAGCTGAAGGCTGGTGAGAGCGTGCTAACGAGGGTGAGGCAGGAGAAGAATGATCTCCAAGATGCCAACACCAAGCTGGGCGTGGAACTAAAAGACTTTCGTGTCCAACTGTCAGATTCTGTTAAGGAGAATCGGCAGCTTCGACACGGCATATTTAGTAAGTGCTTGAACGAACTTTGAAAAAGAGTTCGGCGAGGAAGCTGGCTGACAGAGTTATGTCTGTAGGTCTGCTAACAGGACGTCCTGCCGAGGAGATGCCTAGTTCAACGGGTGATCTTCTTCCCGAGCTCGCACAGTTGCACGAACGAGTTCGGCAGGAGATGCAAGGCGTTGCCCAGGCCTTGTGGCCGTCCGTCTCCATACCCGAAGGCCTTAGAGAGCTTGCAGAAAAGCTGAAGGGAGCACGGCGGCGTTTCCAATTATGGAAGATATCGGCCTACCGTTAGGGCGCCCGGGAGGCTTGGGCAATGGTGAAGCCACGGTACACGAAGGCTGACCCGAACCACATGGCCGAAGTCGGACCTGTGGGGCCTGACGGCAAGGAGATCCTTGTGAATTTAGTGTATGACCAAGTAGAACTGGCCGCAAAGTATTCCCAACAGGACTGTAGACTAGACAACCTATTGGAGGGGATTCAAGAGGAATTCGACCAGTCAAATTGACTATGTAATTGTAAAGTGACATATATGATGTCTTCTAGCCGGATTGTAGATCGTTTGTTGTGGCGGACCTTTTCGCTTCAAGCTCGGGACCCGATAGTCCGGAGTGTATCTGAATACCCTCTCGGTTATATAAGAACCGGGTTATGCGTGGAGACCAGGCGTAGGGGTCATTAGTGCTTTATCAGACAAGTGCCCAACTAGTTATGTTATATTACATGGGTAGTAAGAAACATCTTCCAGAGAGAATAGTTCCGTTAAGGGTTCCTTTCCCTGGGTAGGCATGCCCTAAAGTGCATGTCCGGACTGCGACAAGAAGCGCAGTAAAAACGTCTGGGGGCAGATATGGTTAATAAATAAAACTCATCTTTTGTTCACGGACCGAATATTCTCTTAAGAACGCTAGCTTTCGGCTTCGGCCAGTCTGAGGTACACGTCCGGCTGACCCGGCAGTAACAATCGCAGAGGTGCTCCCCTTATGCCATAGCCGAAATAACGGGAACGTAGGGCATAAATACAAGAGCCAGGCAACCCATCTTGGCCAAAACTTAAGTCATATCGATGCATATAATGGTGAAAAAAGGTACATGCGGAAGTATAACGCATGTGTTGGCCGTGATGCCCAGGTAAATAACTTGAGCTTCTGTGAAAGAAGCCCCCAGGTGTAGATAGTGCGGCTAGCACCTCTGTAATGTACAAGTGAGGCACAAGGTGACCCTTGAAGGCCTAGAGGAATAAAAGGAAGAAAGGGAAACAAGATAGACGACGCATATGCAGAAAATGGACAAAGGGAGGGGACTAACATAAAGTCCGGTGCTAGGCGTCGAATCTTTGGAGCCTGGCTGCCTTCCATGGGTTCGGCTCAAGTCGACTAGTAGATGCATCCCGCAGTCGGTACGCCCCGCCGGTCAGAACTTGGTCGATGATGAAGGGACCTTCCCATTGGGGCTCTAGCTTGTTCTTTTTCTTATCCGGCAGCCGGAGAACTAGTTCGCCAACGTTATAAGTTTTGGCTCGTACTTCTCTGCTTTGGTATCTGTGAGCCTGTTGCTGGTAAAATGCGGAACGGGCTTTGGCTACGTTGCGCTCTTCCTCCAAGGTGTCCAGACTGTCCTGCCGATCGAGCTCGGCTTCTCTTTCTTCGTATATGCGCACTCGAGGTGAGTCATAAATTATGTCACAGGGCAGGACTTCCTCTGTGCCGTACACCATAAAAAATTGTGTGTATCCGGTACTATGATTTGGTGTGGTCCGCAGCCCCCAGAGTACGGAGTCGAGCTCCTCTACCCAGTGCGTGTCAGACTCTGTTAAGGAGCGCACTAGTCTGGATTTAATGCCGCTCATTATAAGACCATTTGCTCGTTCGACTTGACCGTTGGTTTGTGGGTGGTAGACTGAAGCATAATCGAGCTTGATGCCCATTTTGCTGCACCAGAGTTTTACCTCGTCGGCCGTGAAGTTCGTGCCGTTATCAGTGATGATGCTGTGGGGGACGCCGTAGTGATGTACAACCCTGGATATGAAATCTATCATCGGTCCGGATTCGGCCATTTTAACCGGTTTGGCCTCTATCTATTTGGTGAATTTATCCACCATGACCAATAAGTATTTTTTTATTGTGGGTTCCACCTTTAAGGGGTCCAACCATGTCAAGCCCCCAGGCCGCAAAGGGCCATGTAATGGGGATTGTTCGGAGGGCGGTGGGTGGCATATGGCTTTGATTTGCAAAGAGCTCGTAACCGGCGCAACGCTGGACTAAGTCATGTGCGTCTGCCCGGGCCGTTGGCCAATAGAATCCTGTACGGAAGGCCTTGCTCACAAGAGCCCGGGCTGCGGCGTGATGACCGCCGAGTCCGGCATGAATTTCTGCCAAAAGGTTCCGTCCTTCCTCTTTGGAGATACACCGTTGAAGGACTCCGGCAGCGCTTTTTTGTACAATTCTCCCTCGTGGACCCTGTAGGCCTTTGATCGCCGCACTATGCAGCATGCCTCATTTTGGTCCTCCGGGAGTTCCTATCTAGTTAAGTAGGCCAGGAATGGTTCTGTCCACGGGGCAATAATGGCCATTATTTCGTGGGCTGAGTGTGTTATTTCGATGGTGGAGCCTCCGAATGTGTCAGGGAGTTTGGTACCGGGTATTTTGGCCGGGTCCGGACTTTTGTTACGGTGTCCCCTTCCCATTCTATAGATGGCTTGAAAATCCTTTCTAGAAAAATGTTGGGAGGGACCGCGTCGCGTTTGGTGCAAATGCGAGCGAGGATATCCGCTGCCTGATTGTTTTGCCGAGCCACATGGTGAAATTCGAGCCCTTCGAACCGAGCTGACATTTTTATGACGACATTGCAATAAGCAGCCATTTTTGGATCCTTGGCATCAAAGTCTCCATTTATTTGGGATATCGCAAGGTTTGAATCCCCGCGCACCTCTAGGCGTTGAATGCCCATGGATACTGCCATCCGAAGACCATGGAGAAGGGCCTCATATTCGGCTGCGTTGTTGGAGTCTGTGTACATTATCTGCAGTACGTATTGAATGGTGTCTCCTGTTGGGGACATCAAAACGACGCCAGCCCCCAGACCAGCCAACATTTTGGAGTCGTCGAAGTGCATGATCCAGTTTGAATATGTGCCTACTCTTTAGGGAGTTCGGCTTCCGTCCATTCAGCGACGAAGTCAGCAAAAACTTGCGATTTAATAGCTCGCCGTGGTTTGTAAGTTATGTCGAACGGGAGGAGCTCAATGGCCCATTTAGCAATCCGGCCCGTCGCGTCGCGGTTGTTTATAATATCGTTAAGTGGTACTTCCGAGGCTACCATTATCGAACACTCTTGAAAGTAGTATCGCAGCTTCCGGGATGCCATAAATACCGCGTACGCTATCTTTTGATAATGCGGGTACCGTGATTTGCATCGGGTAAGGACTGTGGACACGTAGTAAACCGGCTTTTGAAGGGGAAATTTGTGTCCGTCCGCTTCTCGCTCGACGACAAGCATTGCGCTTACTACTTGATGACTTGCCGCAATGTATAACAGCATTGGTTCGCCAGTGTTTGGCGCGGCCAGGACTGGGTTTGTTGCCAATATGGCTTTTATTTTGTTTAGTCCGGCCATGGTAGCGTCCATCCACTCGAAGTGTTCGGCTCCGTAGGAGGCGATAAAGGGGTAATGCCTTTTCTCCCAAGTGGGAGATAAAGCGGCTTAGAGCCGCCACGTATCCAGTTAATTTTTGTATTTGTTTGAGGTCAGTTGGGGTAGCCAACTGTGACAACACTCGGATTTTGGCCGGATTAGCTTCAATACCTCTACTGGAGACAATGAATCCCAGGAGCTTTCCTGCTGGTACGCGGAAAACGCATTTTTCCGGATTGAGCTTGATGTCATATGTTCGGAGGTTGTCGAATGTGACCCTCAAGTCATCTACTAGGGTTTCGACGTGCTTGGTTTTAATGACCACGTCATCCACGTATGCCTCCACTGTTTTGCCGATCTGGTTTGCCAGCCATGTCTGAATCATGCGCTGATATGTTGCACCGGCGTTTTTTAGCCCGAAGGGCATTGTGTTGAAGCAGAATGGGCCGTATGGTGTAATGAATGCCGTTGCGGCTTGGTCTGGCTCTGCCATTTTGATTTGATGGTAGCCGGAGTATGCGTCGAGGAAACACAATGAATTGTGTCCTGCGGTAGCATCGATGATTTGATCGATTCGGGGGAGGGGGAAGGGATCATTTGGGCAGGCCTTGTTAAGGTCCTTAAAATCGACGCACAAGCGCCAGGATTTGTCCTTCTTTGGCACCATCACCAGGTTTGCTAGCCAATCCGGATGTTTTATGTCTCTGATGAATCCGGCCTCCAATAACTTGGCTAGTTCCTCTCCCATGGCTTGTCTTTTAGGCTCGGAGAAACGTCGAAGAGCCTGCTTGACTGGCTTGAATCCTTTTAGGATATTTAGGCTGTGTTCAGCCAGCCTAGGTGGGATTCCTGGCATGTCTAAAGGGTGCCAGGCAAAAATGTCGCAGTTCTCGCATAGGAACTCTCACAGTGCGGCGTCAACATCAGGGTTTAATTGTGCCCCGATGGAAGCTGTTTTTGTGGGGTCCGTTGGATGGACTTGGAATTTGACTATTTCGTCCGCCGGCTTAAAGGAGGTGGACTTGGATCTTTTATCAAGTATCACGTCGTCCCTGTTCACCGTGGAGCGCAGCGCAGTTAGTTCTTCGGCCGCTAGGGCTTCGGATAGTGCCTTAAAGGCCAGTGCGGCTGTCTTATTTTCGGCGCGGAGTGCTATGTCCGGATCACTAACAAGAGTGATGATTCCGTTGGGCCCGGGCATTTTGAGCTTCATGTACCCGTAATGGGGTATGGCTTGGAAGATTGTAAACGTCTCCCGCCCTAATAGAGCGTGGTATCCGCTGCTGAACGGGGCCACTTGGAATGTAATTTCTTCGGACCTGTAATTATCCTGCGTGCCGAATACCACGTCTAGTGTGATTTGTCCGGCGCAGTGTGCTTCCCGGCTGGGGATGATTCCTCTAAAGGTTGTGCTGCTTTGCCGAATGCGGCTCCAGTCTATTTCCATCTTTTGAAGAATTTCCTTGTAAATGAGGTTTAATCCGCTGCCGCCGTCCATGAGTACCTTGGTGAGTCGAAAGCCGTCCATGATTGGACTGAGGACCAGTGTGGCTGGTACTCGGGCTGTTTGGAATTTAGGTTCGTCACTGTCATTGAAGGTAATAGCTGTGTCGCTCCAAGGATTTGTTTCTGCTATGTGGCAGATTTCGGACGTGCTGCGGAGTGTTCGCTTCCGTCTTTTATTTGACGCGAAGGTCTGGAAGACCGTTAAGACCGTACTGTTGTCCTCAGGGTGGTGCTCTGTGATTTTTGGGAGGATTAGATCCTCACCACTTTTGGCCACCTGCTGGAGTATCCAGCATGCGCTAAGGCTGTGCATTGGTATCGCATCCGCTGTACTATGAATTTTGTAGGGTCCATTGAGCCATCCCTCCAGTATAGTTCCTTGCCCCGTAGAGGGCTTTTGCTTTTTGGTAGTTAACCCAGGTGTATTTTGATAATGCACCCTTTTATTTGTGACTGGGTTTGTATTCAGGGCCGGATTATCCCAAAATTTTATTTCGGTTTTCCAGGCGCTTTCCATCGCACAGTACTTTCGTACTATGGACACCAAGTCGGCAAAGCGTGTAATTTCGCGACAACTTATGGCGTTGAGGATTCCCTTTTCCGTGCAATTATTGCAGAAGAGTGAAATTGCGTCTTCCTCGCGGCAGTCCTTTATCCTGTTCTTGACCAGGAGGAATCTGGCCCAGTAGTGGTGTACTATTTTTGCTGGCTCTTGCTTAATTTGGGATAGATTGCGTATGTTCGTGTGGGTGGGTGGGTGGAATTGAATCTGTATCCTCACCCAATCTGGGGCTTAGTGGCAAAGGAGTTTCCAAACTCAAAAGTTTGGATTCTTGGATGTTTTCCGGTAAATCTGGCCCGCTGCCTGATTCTGGGTTCAGGCTTTGAGTGACATCCTCCCCTCCGCGGGTATCCAGCTTGGAGGGATCGGGAATCCGGACGTAGCTAGTCCTTAAGATAGATGAAGTTTTGCCGCATTCTTCTTCCACCACTGCAACGTGATGGGTGGCCTGGGGGGAGTTAATTTATCTTAGATCGGGTTTAGGCCCAATCTGATCGTAGTCTGTAGAGACTCCCAGGGCGGCGATACGATCCAAGAGCTCGTTCAGGGAAGAGTGCTCCATCGGATCTAACTGCTCGGCGAGTTCCGAGTTGATGTGAAGATTGCTTTCGATGACCCGAGAAGTCATCGTCGGCGCAGCGGCCGTACAGGCGGTCATAAGAAAACCACCTAGCCAAAGAGTTTGGACGATAGCCAGAGCTCCCTCAGCGATAGTGCCGTCTTTAAAGACGGGACGAGACATCCTTCCTTGTGGCGACGGCACAGCGGAACTCTCAATGAAAGCACCAATGTCGGTGTCAAAACCGAAGGATCTCGGGTAGGGGGTCCCGAACTGTGCGTCTAGGCCGGATGGTAACAGGAGGCAAGGGACACGAAGTTTTACCCAGGTTCGGGCCCTCTTGATGGAGGTAAAACCCTACGTCCTGCTTGATTAATATTGAAGATATGGGTGTTACAAGAGTAGATCTACCATGAGATCAGAGAGGCTAAACCCTAGAAGCTAGCCTATGGTATGATTTTATGTTGTGATTGTTGTTCTACGGATTAAAACCCTTCGGTTTATATAGACACCGGAGAGGGTTAGGGTTACACAAGGTCGGTTACAAAGGAGGAGATATCCATATACGTACTGCCTAGCGTGCCTTCCACACCAAGTAGAGTCCTATCCGGACAAGAGACGAAGTCTTCAATCTTGTATCTTCATAGTCTAATAGTCCGGCCAATGGAGATAGTCCGGCTGTCCGGAGACCCCCTAATCCAGGACTCCCACAGCTGTCAAGCCCTTCATGGTCACTTACGAGAGTGAGATCTGATAGATAGAATATTTTTGGTACTTTTGGTATAAAGATGCAAAGTAAAAAGTAAAGGCAAAGTAAATAGCAAAACAATATTAAAGTGATGGAGATTGATATGATGAGAATAGACCCGGGGTCCATAGGTTTCACTAGTGGCTTCTCTCAAGAGCATAAGTATTCTACGGTGGGTGAATAAATTATTGTTGAGCAATTGATAGAATAGAGCATAATTACGAGAATATCTAGGCATGATCATGTATATAGGCATCACGTCCGTGACAAGTAGACCGAAACGATTCTGCATCTACTACTATTACTCCACTCATCGACCGCTATCCAGCATGCATCTACAGTATTAAGTTAAAAACAGAGTAACGCCTTAAGCAAGATGACATGATGTAGAGAGATAAATTCATGCAATATGAAATAAACCGCATCTTGTTATCCTCGATGGCAACGATGCAATACGTGCCTTGCTGCCCCTTCTGTCACTGGGAAAGGACACCGCAAGATTGAACCCAAAGCTAAGCACTTCTCCAATGGCAAGAACTACCAATCTAGTTAGCCAAACCAAACGGATAATTCGAAGAGACTTGCAAAGATAACCAATCATACATAAAAGAATTCAGACAATTTTGAAATATTATTCATAGATAGACTTGATCATAAACCCATAATTCATCGATCTCAACAAACACACCGCAAAAACAAGATTACATCGAATAGATCTCCACGAGAGAGGGGGAGAACTTTGTATTGAGATTCAAAGAGAGAGAAGAAGCCATCTAGCTACTAACTATGGACCCGAAGGTCTGAGGCAAACTACTCACACTTCATCGGAGGGGCTATGGTGATTTAGAAGCCCTCCGTGATGACGGCCCTCTTCCGGTGGAGCTCCGGAACAGGCCCCAAGATGGGATCTCGTGGATACAGAAAGTTGCGGCGGTGGAATTAGGTTTTTGGCTCTTGTTCTGATCGTTTGGGGGTACGTCTGTATATATATAGGAGGAAGAAGTACGCCGGAGGAGCAACGAGGGGCCCACGAGGCAGGGGGCGTGCCCTAGGGGGGGCGCGCCCCCCTCCCTCGTGACTGCCTCTTTTGTTCCTTGGAGCAGGGTCCAAGTCTCCTGGATCATGTTCGGTGAGATAATCACGTTCCCGAAGATTTTATTCCGTTTGGACTGCATTTGATATTCCGTTTCTTCGAAACACTAAAATAGGCAAAAAAATAGCAATTCTGGGCTGGGCCTCCGGTTAAAAGGTTAGTCTGAAAAATAATATAAAAGTGGAAAATAAAGCCCAATATAGTCCAAAACAGTACATAATATAGCATGGAGCAATCAAAAATTATAGATACGTTGGAGACGTATTAGGCACCCTCTTTGTCGTCCGCTAACAGAAGGCAAAGAGTTCTTTGTCGTCCGCTAGCACATGGCAAAGGAGAGTCGGACGACAAAACTTGAAAATTGACTTAACGGGGCTGCGCCCTCGCCATCGCCCTCTCTGTCTGTCTCATGTCCTCTTTCCTCCCTTTGCCACCCCGCGCCGTCGCCGCCTCACCCTTCCCGCACCATCGTCGCCGCACCCTCCCCATGCCGTCGCCGCCCCCTCCTCGCCCCGTCACCGCCCCTCCCTACCTTCCCACCCCTCTCGAGCCTCCCCGTCGCAGCCGCGAGCTGACCGCCCCCGAGGAGAGCCGCCCCTCGCAGCCCCCTCACCGCCTCGTGGCCACCCCGCCTCGCTGCCGCCCCCTCCCCGACCCGTCGCCGCCCCTACGGTGAGCCCCTGCCACCCCCTCTCCTGTTTTATTCGTTTTTCTCTAATTTTTAGTTTAGGTTTTTTGTTTGGGTTTTTCAACTTAGTTAATTTAGGTTATTTAGTTTAATTAGTTTAGGTTATTTAGTATAATTAGTTTTGGTTTAGATTTAATTAGTTTAGGTTATTTAGTTTAGTTAGTTTAGGTTATTTAGTTTAATTAAAAACCTTGGTATTTCAATGTGTGGGAAGTGAATACTTCAGTTTCAGAAAACTACAATGCATGGTTCAAATGTTGTGTTGTCAGTGCTGAAAGCAATTTCTGAACCAGAGAGAATACTTTTCCTGGGGGTCTTTTATGATGTTTGCTTTGTAGGAAAACACTATAGATGGTGTATTTACTTACTTGAGAGAAAATTGGCAGTGCTTCAACTGGAGCTTGGTCTATCTAGCTTGACTTTGTTCTAGTCTGGTCCTTGTTACAGTGATGTCGTACAATCAGTATTCAAACTAAAGTATTTGTCGAAGCCAAACACGTCAAAGTATTTAAAACTGAGGTTTCTAGAAAAACCATGGTATTCTCCTAAAACTCCAAAAATACTAACACACAAACACAGCCTTAGTTTAGTTTTTTATGTTTTTTAAGAATAAACAAGAAAGATGCAAAAAAAGAAGTAAAAGAAGAAGAGGAAGTAGAAGAAGATGAAAAAAAGAACAATAAGTAGAAGAAGAAGAAGAAGGAGGAGGAGGAGAAGAAGGAGAAGAAGAAGGAGAAGAAGAAGAAGAAGAAAGAATAAGATGAAAAAAGAAGTAGGAAAAGTAGAAAAAGAGGGCCGCCGATGGTCGAGGTCGCCGAGGGGTCGAAGGGTCGAGGATCGAGGGGAAAAGGAGTTGAGGGTCTAGGGTCGAGGATCGAGGTGTCGAGGGGTCGAGGGGAAAAGGGAAAAAGGGGTAGAGGGGTTGAGGATCGAGGGGAAAATGAGTCGAGGGTCTAGGGGTTGAGGATCACGGTGTCGAGGGGTCGAGGGGAAAAGGGGTCGAGGATTTGTTATTATTCAATTACTTCATGTTATTATGTATTCAATTTTTTATTATGTTCATGATGATGGTACACACTTAAATATTTTATTATGTTTATGTTGTACTAATTTCGTTTACTCTTTGTCATTACAGGTGTTGACAGATGGTGGGCGCAGGTCGAGAGTGCTCTGAGCCTCCTTCCTCGGCGCGTGCTGGGAGGGGTGCTATTATTCCACCCCAGCACCTTTGGAGAGCGCTGGTAGACAGCATGGCGACACCGGAGGGTTCTTCTTCTTCGGCCGGGAGAGGTCGGGCGAAGCCCATTAGGCTGCTGGAGGTGGACGTGGCGGCAGAGAGATAGGAAGGCTGTTGCGCCTTCCTCGTCGCCACCCCCAGCTGATTCTCCGGACTACCAATGTGCTCCATATCAGGTGGACCCGTCAGACTTGGACCCGTGTCGGACTCTATTCCATGAGCCTCGGGCCGACGAGTCTCGGATCGTCAAGCCTTCATCCCATGAGACTCCGGTCCCAGAGTCTTTGTCTGACGTGACTCCAGAGACTAGTGGCCATGCTGATGGGGAGGACACCTTTTTTGACGATAGTTATAGCGAGGGCGAGGTGGTTGAGGGGGGCAAGAAGGTCTACCAGCATGGTGGTATGAAGCTCCCGGCCGTGCCGGCGACCCACGATCAGAGGTGGTTGATTGAGCCTAACGGGGAGAAGTAAGTGCATTTGCTCGTTTTTAATCTTTGTCCGTAATGTTTCTTCAAATTAATATCTAATGTGTTGGCCTTGTCATACTGTAGGGTGTTGGAAATACGGTGATGGTGTCCGCGGGCCCAACCAGGTCCTTGGTGTGCTTTGCCGGCGCCACTTCCCAGGGTTGGTCACATTGCCCGGTGAGGGTCAGGTTCCACAGCTAGCACTGAGCTGGGAGCTGTACGTGGCTGCCCCGGCCCCGCCGGAGGAGAGGGTCAATGGTGCCTTGTACAGAATTAAAAATCAATAGTACCTAGTGATTATACTAATCAGTGTTGTCTTGTTCGATTTCAGACCTTCTACACGTGTCTTGAGGAACACGAGGTGGAGGCGGCTATGGTTCTCGAAGCCGAGTGCAAGCGGCTACTTCAGAACTTACGGCATGAGGCTAGAGTGCAGGCTGTTCGAGACTACTACGCCTCGACTAACATTAGGAGGGCCAAGAAGAAGTGCCGCGCCAAGTATCTACATAAGGAGAAATACATGAAGGTAATTATCTATTCTTAAGGCCTTGTATTTAGTTTCCTTGATTTCATTCATAAGCATAGTGCTGAAATTTCCATTTGCCTAACTTAGGTGCCCCCGAGATGGTGTGTGGATAGGATGGACTGTTGGGAGGCGTTGGTGGATGAGTGGTGCTCTCCTCAATGGCTTGCCGTCCCCAACAAGGCCAGGGATAAGTGTGCCCAAATGCAAGGTGTGCCACACCATCAATGGATCAACAACCCGTTTCAGTACGAGGATCACTGGGTATGTGGTTTGAGCCCTTAACGATTCATGCAATTTCATTCTTCATGCTAGCTTGAGCCCTTAACTAATATGTTGTTCCTCTCTTTTAGGCGAAACGCAACAGGAAGGATGTGCCACCGATGTACGACCTCTATGCCATGGCCCATACTGCTCCGTTCAAGAAGGCTAAGGCATTCTATGAGTCTGACCTCGATCATCCAGAGAGATTCACCAACATCTCCTCCCACAACAATCTCGTGAGGTACAGAGACTTTGGGAAGGCGATGAAAGGGGAGGACTTCAACCCGAGCCAGAGTGCTTTTGATCCAGATCTCGTGATGCTATCTGGTGACAGGAGGAAACATGTCTCGGTAGCCATTCGGGATAGACTGATACTTTCTCCTAGAACTCTCTTGGAGATCAAGAAGTGCCAGACGAGCTCTCTTCCTGAGATAGGGCCTTGACCACGGCCAATGGAGCTCGCCATCGAGGCAAGGGCCCAGGAGCTTCTAGCAGAGGCAAACAGGCAGGCTAAGCAGAGGGAGAGGGAGTTGGAGGAGACGACGGCTAGTCTGTTGGAGGTGGAGAGGAACCGGAACGACGCATCTCACCAGGCCCCATACGAGCTCCTCATGGTAAGTTTCTCCTGCATATTAGAAAAATCATGCATTAAATGTTTGTTTCATTACTAACTAATATGACTGACTCGCGAAAACAAAATGTGAAGTCTGTGTGCGAGAAAAACGGCCAGACCCCTCCGCCGATGCCCCAGATTGGTATAGCAGACACGGTGAGTTTCATTTGAATGGTCATTAGTTACTAGTATTCAAATTTCAGTTGCATCATGCTAACGAGACATTGAAAATGATCTTTGGTGCAGTATACTAGTATTCTCGCACTGGCGCAACCCCGAACGGTCCTTCTCCGTCTGTCACTGGCACAAACCCGACCGGTCCTTCACCTCCGTGATGATGGGAAGTTTTACCAAGTGTTTTTCTTAAAAATGCATAAAGAGCAAGACTTAGCTTTATTTCTTCCAAAATGCTTACCATAATGACCTAGACTTAGATTATCTTCCTCCAAAATGACATAATTTGCTTACTTAGCTCCAAAATGATCTATATTTAGATTTGTTTCCTCCGAAATGACCTAAGTTAGCTCTAATATGCTAAGTTATCTCTAATATGCTTAGTTACTATCGGCGTTCTGGGAACGGGGGTCCCCAGACTGCATGCCTGCGGCCCGCTGGGTGGCTAAGCCAGCAGGCCGTACGGCCCATCTTCATCAACAAGGCATCCAACACCCTCGCGAGGGGCCAAGCTTCGCGAGGCAGACGATGAAAGACCTCCTCTGGAGTGGCCTAGTCGGGAAGGCTCACAAGGAGCGGAGATGTCAAGGCAAGACAAGACGGCGTCACCACCAGAGCCTTTCGCAGGCGGAGACCACCTTTGTCAGGATAGCTTGTACTAGCGGTCCCCTTTTAAATTTGCCCGCCGTTGTTGGCTCCCTTCCCGCTCAAGATTTGGGAAGAGGACCAGGTTCTCTATAAGTAGGACTAGCCATCACCATAGGCAAGAGAGGACCATTTTAGACCATCCAGATCCACACAAGTTAGGCAAGCACAAACACCTCAACCTCAGGAGGCTGTCCTTCCCCTTGTATTGTTCATCATCATCCCAAGAGGCAATCCACCACCACCACACTAGAGTAGGGTATTACACCACAACGATGGCCCGAACCAGTATAAATCTTGTGTCTTTCTGTGTTGCGAGTTCTTCGAGTTCGTCCGCGAGATCTTAGCGAGCTAGGGCGTCGATCGGTAGGAGGGAAAGACTTCGCGCGTACCCCAGTGTCTGAACCTTAAGGGTTTGCCGGAACCCCACATCCGACATTTGGTGCGCCACGTAGGGGTGCGTCGTAGCCTCCCTTCCATCAGTTCGTCGCTTTGTCACTCCATCGTCTCCATGGAGGACGCTCGCCGTGCTCGACCTAAGCGTCGTGCTGCCCTCACCTCCCGCATTGCTAAGACGGCTCCCATCGGCGGGCCACCACGTCGTTCTCCGTCTCCCGCCGCCAATGTTGCCACTGTCCCGGTGGGGAATGAGCAGCAAGCGTCTTTGCTGCATCCTTCGGTGCGGCAGGACGGCCGCACCGCCACTCCATCGCTGACCATGGCCGGATCGTCGTCTCATGCACACCGTGCTCCGATGGAGGCGTGGGCCACACTCCTCGCCGCAAACGAACTACTGTGCTACCACCCAGTCGATGGCCTCTACGAGGAATGCCTCGACCGCGTCGCCAAGCTCGCTCGCGCCGCAGGGGGCTCCCAGGCGCTATCCGTCTCTCTTCCTCACCCTCAGCCGGCCACGAGCAACGAGGCCCGAGGCACGCCTCCACCACCCAGCCCAAGGACGGCTCCTTGGCACCAAGGTGCGCGGCCCTGCGGTGTGATCCGCCATGCCTGGTGCGAGGCTGCCAAGAAATCCCTCGGCCGCGAGGAGCTGCACCCGCGCTCCCCACATTGCCTCGTCAAGACTACGCGCCGCCCGCGGTGGCGCCGCGCGGACCTCATCAAGACCAAGCTCCACCTCCGAAGCGGGCCCCAATAACTACGGCCGGCTGCCGCGCCTTCACCCCCGAGCTGCGCAGTGTCGCCTGACCAGGCAAGTTCAAGACGGATCTGCCTCCTCGCTACGACGGCACCGCCGACCCCGCGGAGTTCCTACAGCTCAACGAGCTGAGCATCGAAGCAGCCAATGGCGACGAGAAAGTCATGGCAAACTGGTTTCCCATGGCTCTCAAGGATGGGGCCCGCTCCTAGCTCCTGAACCTGCAGCACAGCTCGATCTCCTCCTAGGACGAGATGCGCGAGCGCTTCATCGCCAACTTCCAGGGCACTCGCGACTGCCGGCCGGCCGCGGGCGACCTGCGCCGCATCACACAACAGCCAGGGAGACCCTCCAGAAGTACATCCAGTGCTTCAAGAACACCCGCCTCAAGATCCCCAAGGTCACGGACGAGGCCATCATCTCCGCGTTCTCCGACGGTGTCTGTGGCGTCAAGATGAAGGAAGAGCTCTCTATCCACGAGGAGCTCTGCACTTCTCTGGTGTTGTTCAACCTGGCGACCAAGTGCGCAAGAGCTGAGGAGGGGCGCCTTTCCCTTCTTGACCTGCCAGTCGCAGGCGCAAAGGAGAAGAAAACCAAGGCCAAGGACGTGAAGCGCAAGGAAGCAGCGGTGCTAGCGGCGGAGCCCGACACCAAACGGGCCAGAGATCAGCCCGAGTCATCCAAGAACAGCCTCATGAGGATCGCCCCCAAAGCAACGCCCGTCTTCCTCCACTGCCGCCACCAAGAAGGAACGACGACCATCATCAGGACGAGGGGGCTGGGGGTTCCCAGGAGCCGCGTGCAATCGCCTGCATCTTGGGTGGCGCCCAGGCCCCAGCCTCTCAGCGCATCTTCGAACGGTTCGCTCGTGAGGTGAACGCGGTGCTCCCCAAGCTTGAGGTCGCGCGCCCGCTCAAGTGGTCCCAGTGCGCCATCACTTTCAACTCTTTAGACCAGCTCAAGTGCGCGGCCACCGCCGGTGTCCTCCCGATGTTGTGTTCCCCAGTCATCAGCAATGTGCAGGTTACGAAGACCCTCATCGACGGTGGTGCAGGGCTCAATGGCCTGTCCGTCGACACTTTCGACAACCTCCAAGTGCCATATGAGCAGCTCCAGCCTACCAAACCTTTATCAGGAGTGACCGACGGCTCCGCCACACCGATAGGGCAGGTCCGCCTGCCTGTCACCTTCGGCACATGCGACAACTACCACACCGAGCTCATCGACTTCGACGTCGCGCACATCCGCCTGCCGTACAATGCCATCCTCGGGTATCAGGCCCTGGCCAAGTTCATGGCGGTCACCCACCACGGCTACAACGTCCTCAAGATGCCTGGAAACGGCGGGGTCATCACGGTCCCATGCGAAGAAAGGGATGTGGTGTGCTCCCTCGAGCGCGCCTTCCAAGCTGCAGCAATCGACGACCCCGATAGCAGAATTGAGGGCCCTCTGGAGGCCATCCCCAAGAAGAAGCAGCTGCACCGCGCAGGACCTCAGGAGGATGGCATCGCGGCAGGAGCCTCGTTAGGATCAGCGTCCGTCCTAGGGGTGCCTCCCTCCATCGCATAGGAAGGCGCGCCTAGCGCCCTCCCCACGCAGGGCTCGGGGGCTCTCTTCTGGAGGGCCTCAGGCCTTGCCAACCTCACGAGGGAGGTGCTTGGGAACCACTTGGAGGCGTGCTACGCGGCACGTTTTCCTCAGGAGAACATAGGGCAAGGGGTGCCCACCACTCAGGAGTTCATCGTCAAGACCACACAGGAACTGCAAGACGCAAGAGCCATGCACGGCGACAGCCGCTCACAGGGTGCAGCTCACCACCCAGGCGAGGGTGCTGAGCTGCGCGTCTGCATCGACATCCCGGGGCTCAACAGGGTTGTGTCTCAGGAGAGCTTCTGGCCTTCGCGTCTGCATCGACATCCCAGGGCTTAACAGGGCCGCGTCTCAGGAGAGCTTCTGGCTGTTGCCACGGCCCACCACACAGCTACGTTCGCATGCCGTTCGGCTTCTCGAGCGTGGCGTCGGCCCATCAACACGCCATGCGGCATGACCTAGCAGCTTAAGAGGCCAGGTACCGCGTCGTCCTGGAGGGAATGGAGACGGTCTTCAGGGAGCCTCTTGAGCCCCTAGAGCCTCCCGAGGCTCAGGGCTCCGGTAGCTCATGAGGAGTCGTTTCTTCGACGCGCGCCTTCAGCTGCACCAACTCTACTTCGTCTACTGAACCAGGTGACATCTTCCAAGCTCATTAAGCTGGGAGTGCCCCTTGGGCTGTATTATTCCTAGGTCATGTGGGTCCGTCCCTACGGCATGTATCCCATTTGCTTAGGTCTTTAGCTTACCTTGCTGGGGGTGCCCTTTGGGCTGCATCATCCCCAAGACGCTCGGGCCAGACCCAGTGGCATGTATCTTCCTGCATTTACCCAAGCTGATTTGCCTTCCCTGCTTAACCTGCCTACGGTTATCACCTGCTCGATTGCCACCCGCCACGGGCACATTCACCCCGTGCAATCCACTTGCACGTTAAAAGGGGGGCTGCTGAGCATCGTGACTCAGGAGCTCTTACAAGCTCTCTAGCCCTCACCCCCTGGCCTTGACCACGACATCGCGACCTGGCATACCAGCGGCGGTTGAGCTCGCTCAATGGCTGGGACCTGAGGACATAGAGTGCTTGCACCTGACCGCTTTGCAGGAACACACAGTCACCAAGACTCAAGACCAGGCGCAACCCGCCTTGATGTAGGGCCTTGTGAACCCCGCGCTGGCTCACGAGTGCCCAGATACACCTCGCAGCCCTGCCGTGCAAGCCACGTGTCAGGGCGGGGCTGTACCCACCCCGGTGGCTCCTCCCGGAGGGGGTCCCCCATCCCACGCACAAGTGGAAGCAACATGCTCCATGCTGGCCGTCGACACTGCCGTCGAGCGGATATGCCTGTGCACAAGTGGTAGCGCTATGCTCCGCGCTGGTGATAAACAAACGAGGGCGTCCCCACGGTCGTACCAACCTCAGGGATCCCAGAGCTCTGTGTCTGGCCTCACCGCAGCGCCTCCCCTCGGGAGAGCCGCGCGAGGGGGCTGGGCACGGGGGCTGCGCTCGGGCCACACCCAAGCGCACGTCACCCAACTAGGTCTCCCGGACTTGGGCGTCGCACGCCCCTCCCGAGGCCTCGGCGAGGGAAGGTATGGAAATTGTTTGCGTGTCAAGGGGGACTCCTAAGCATCGCGACTCAGGAGCCTAACTGGTCATGTAGGCCCTCACTCCTTGGTCCGTCCTGGTCTCCGGTCAGCCCAATGGTGGTTGAGGTATGCGCGGGGCCGGGCCCTGCCAACATAGAACATCAGTCTATCCTCGCGAACTCTACCTATAAGCTATTTGCGCGTCAAGGGGAACTCCTGAGCATCACGACTCAGGAGCCTAATTGGTCATGTAGCCCCTCACTCCTTGGTCCGTCCTGGTTCCCGGTCGGCCCAACGGCGATTGAGGTATGCGCGGGGCCAGGCTCTGCTGATGCAGACCGCAAAGCAAATAGGAAGGAACTCGCAAAATCTCGAAGCAAATATTACAAACATATTGTCCTCACACATTGTCCTCACGATACCAAATGAAAAGTCTAAACGCTTGCCCGAGGCCTAGTGCATGTTGCAGGAACAAAACAGGAGAGTAGCCGCAGGTCACCCCTGGACGTTGCCATCACCTGCGGAAGGTGCTACTTCGTGAGCAACGTTGTCTTCGCCTTCACCACCAGCTGCAGGATCGGCGACAGCGCCGGATAGAGGAGTGGAGATAAAGCCGCGGAACTTCTCCAACAAGGCCTCCACCTGACCTTGCACAGCTGCAGCGGCAACCTCGTATTGTTCTTCAGCCACAGGCTCCAGCATCTTGTCAAGGCAAGCGTCGGGGTCGCGAAGGTGTAGGTGGCTGAAGACACGAGTCAATGCAGCTGAAGACAGGACGTGAGCCTCCGCCTCCGCCATAGGACCAACGCCATCAATGACTTCCTCAAGCGCCTGCACCAAGAGAGGAAGCAGCTGGGCGGGGCCGTCCTCGTCGGTGGCCAGCAACCTCTCCAGGCCGTGCTCGTAAAGCGTCTTCAGCGCCTTGCGGGACCTCTTCTGGAGATTAGCAAAGGCCGCACGGTCTTCGGTTAAGCCTCCCTTGCCTTCGCCTCCCGCTCTAGCTCTTCCAACCGGTTGCGCTCGGCAGCCTGCGTCCACCCCAACTCCGCCAGCTCAGCATCATGGTTCTTGACGGGCATCCTCCCGGGCCTTCATTTCCACCTCCTTCGCTTGGTGGCAGCGTGCTTCTTCAGCGAGCTTGGCGCGCAGGCCCTGAAATTCGTCCTACAGTGCCTGGCAGCGGTCACGGGCGACCTCGGCGTCTTTCAACGCCATCTCACGACCGGCTATGGTGTTGGCGGCACTCTGCTTCTCCTTCTCAGAAGCCGCAGCGGCCTGGCCCAACGCTGCGCGAACCTCCAAGTCGGAATGGAGCCAGCCTGAGACCAGCTCCAGGCGCCTAGCCACAAGGCATGGGTATGCACCTAGGAGATCCTCCTGCAGCCGGGTCATCTCCGAGAGAGCACGCTCCAGAGTAGCAGCAGGAGCAGAAGAACCTGGAAGTGGAGGTGCAACAGTGGGAGGAGGCAACATCGTCACCAAGGCCTGGGAAACCACGACTTCAGGAGCAGCTGGAACCTCATTGGCCGCACCAGGCGTCGGCACTTCTGTAGCGTGCAGGGCCATGGGGGCTGGTTCCACGTGGCGATACTCCTCTTGGACCCGTGAGGACGACCGGGCTGGGGAGATGCGGGCGCTGCTCCCCCTTTCTCTGAGGAAGGAGGCACGGATGCCGCATCCTCCTTCATATTCTTCGAAAAAGACGACGGGCTGATCAACCAAGGGCCGACATCAGGAAATGAACAGTGCAAACAGGGACAAGGCGAAGCTTGAGACACTTACTGATCCACCGCGACATACTTCCGCTTAGGAAGCCTAAAGCCAGACAGCATCGGGACGGAGGCGGCATCACGAGGCACCAACGACGACCTACCTCTCGTCGGGATGGGGGGCTGCTCCCTCTCCCTTTGGTGGGCGCCGTCCTCAGCATCGTCAGGAAGGGCGCGGAGGATCTCAGCCTTGCTCAGAGGGGAAGTCTCCCCACCTCTTCCAGAGTCTTCTCCGGGTCCAGCTCCTCTTCCCCCTCCCCGCGGGGCTCGTCAGAAGGGACCTCCACCAGTTTCGGTGTCGCGGGGGTTCCCAGGAGCGCCGGCGGCACCAACCCACGTGCATCAAAGGTCAGCCTGGAGGCGACGAATTCCTCCCGATTCTTGCGTTGAAACAAGGGACAAAGGAGCTTCGTGGGTACTCCTGGTTGTCCCCAACTATGAGCCACAGAACAGCGGCCAATTCATCGTCAGGCAGGGCCCCTAGCCTCAGGCAGGTCATGTTCCCCTCTTCTTCAAGCTCCCACAGGGGGCGTGCACGTGCCTGGAGTGGAGCTACTCGCAGGGTCAAGAACTCCCTCAGAAGCATGACCCCCGTCACCTTTGCCGCCCTCGCGTTGCCCGGCTTCAGGTGGGTCACCATCTGCCCCAACACTAACGAGGCCTGCTCATCAGCAAGCTCCGCCCTGGGCCATCCCCTTTGGAAAGAGGGCGCCGCCATGGGCAACACTAGACGCGGATCGGCGCACTTGGCGTCCATCATGACCCATTTGGATCGAATGTTGTCGGCTCTCTTCCCGGTGCTCGAGATCGAGTTGGCCTTGCCAGATGCGACGAAGTTAGCGCATCCAGAGATGTTACCCTCGCTGACACGGAGGAAGAAGAAATGGCGCAGGAGCGCCACGGACGGCATCACGCCCAGGTACGCCTCATAGTAGTAGGCGAAAATGGATAGGAGGAGGACAGAGTTGGGATGGAGATGCAACGCCTGCAGCCCGTAGTGGTCGAGGACTTCATAAAAGAAATCGGAGAAGGGAGGAACCAACACGACGGTAACGCTGCTCGAGAAGAAGGGGAAGAAGGTGCCTTCCTCAGGCTCCGGCGCGTCAGAGGCAAGCCGGAGCTCGGTCTTCCCCCACTCATTGCTCTCGCCCGCCGTCAGCAGGCGCATGGAGGCGAGGCTCTTCTCCGTGATGGTGGGCGCATCAAGGGCGGCTCATACCAAGCCGGCGCTAAGGAAGCCTTGGCCTTGCACGGTGCCATGGATTGCAACTACGTGATGAGATTGGAGTGGATCTGGAGATAGCGGTGGCGGAGAGCAAGGAAGGGGATCTAGAGCAAGGCAAGGAAGAAGCAATGAAGGCAAGTGCTTCCTGCGCCAGCCTCTTGTCAGGTCGAGCAGTTGCCGAGGCAGCGTGCGGAAGCGGAGACGCCCACGTTCAATCAACCACCACGCATCAACCGAGGCCACATGCTTTTGGGGGCCCGCGGTTCTCCGTACATGGCCCTTGGCTTCGCCACGAAGACAAGCCCATGCGCTCCTTGGGTCCGGGGGATACTGTCGTCGTTCTGGGAATGGGGTTCCCCAGACTTGCCTGCCTACGGCCCGCTGCGTGGCTAAGCGAGTAAGCCGTACGTCCCATCTTCATCAACAAGGCATCCAAGACCCTCGCGAGGGGCCAAGCCTCGCGAGGCGGATGATGCAAGACCTCCTTTGGAGTGGCCTAGTCGGCCAGGCTCACGGGGAGCAGAGATGTCAAGGCGAGGCAAGCCTCACGAGGCTCTCGTGACGTGAGCCATGACGATTGACACCAGGCGGGCGCCAGGCGGGCGCTAGCGCGCGCAGCGTCCTTGTTTCCTCTTTGGTGCTAAGGAGGCCTGTGTAGGCGAGGAGTACCGAGGCATCAGGCAAAGGTTGCCATATCGGTGCAACAAGACCAGGACCAGAAGGACGCAAGACGGAGGTCATCGTGGAGCGCAAGACGGCGTCACCACCAGAGCCTTTTGCAGGCGGAGACCGCCTTTGTCAGGATAGCTTGTACTAGCTGCCCCCCTTTAAATTTTCCTGCCATTGTTGGCTCCCTTCCCGCTCAAGATCTGAGAAGAGGACCAGGGCCTCTATAAGTAGGACTAGCCACCACCATAGGCAAGAGAGGACCATTTTAGACCATCCAGAACCACAAAAGTTAGCCAAACACAAGAACACCTCAACCTCAAGAGGCTGTCCTTCCCCTTGTATTGTTCATCATCAGCCCAAGAGCAATCCGCCACCACCACACTGGAGTAGGGTATTACACCACAACGGTGGCCTGAACCAGTATAAATCTTGTGTCCTTCTGTGTTCCGAGTTCGTCGAGTTCGTCCGCGAGATCTGAGCGACCTAGGGCGTAGATCGGTAGGAGGGAAAGACTTCGGGCGCATCCTAGTGTTCGAACCTTAAGGGTTTGCCGGAACCTCACATCCGACAGTTACCTAGGTTTTCTTGATAATGACATACACTTAGCTTACTTATGTAAAAACTGGCATAATTAACTTACATAGGTTTAAAATGGCATAGCAATCTTGGTAACCTCATATATGTCATATGGTTAGCTTATTTTCCTCGAACATGACATAATAAGCCTAATTAGCTCCAAAATGATCAATTTTACCTAAGTTAGCTCCAAATTGACCTAAGTTAGCTCTAAAATGCTAAATTAGCTCTAATATGCTTAGTTACCTGGGTTAGCTCTATAATTAGCTTACTTATGTCAAAAATGGCATAATATGCTTAGTTAACTCAAAAATGGCATAATTAGCTAGGTTAGCTCCAAAATGACCAAGTTTACCTAGGTTAGCTCCAATATGATCCATTTTACCTAGGTTAGCTCTAGAATGACCTATTTACCTAGCTTAGCTCTAAAATGACCTACACACTTAGCATTTTTACCTAGCTTAGCTAAAAAATAGCATTTTTACCTACCTTAGTTAGAAGAAGAAGAAGATAAAGAAGTGGAGAGGAGAAAAAGAAAGAGAAGATAAATTCTTCTTCTTCCTTTTCTTTTTCTTTTTCTTCTTTTTCTTCTAGCTAGTCTTCTTTTTCTTCTTCTAATTTTCATCTTTCCCAATTTACAGATTTGCTTTAGATGAGGAAGCTTCCATTGATTGAGTGTACTCTTCTCCTTGTGCTTCCTTTTTTGTTTAAGGACACTTGTTTTGGATATGTATGTATGGATATGTGTTGGAAACCATTTATATGTTGGATATGTTGTTGGAAACTTGTATGTTGGATATGTTGAGTGGAAACTTATTGTTGGTATGCTTGTTGAAATTATTTTCTAATGTGTGTGTATATATATATATGCGAAATTCTGTCAAACTGAATGAATTTAAGAGAAACGGAAATTATAGGGGCTATACAGGCACTTTGCTATCTGCCAGCAAACGGCAAAGAACGCCATTAACCCCTTAACGGAGCTAAGCTACCACGTGTGCCGTCCAGGCTCTTTTCCGTCTGCCAATAGATGGCAAAGGCCTTTGCATCCTTGCCATCTACCAGCAGATGGCGAAAAGTCCTTTTCCCTAGCTTATTCCACTAGTACGCGTCGGTGCTATACAAACAGTTTTAACCCCTTTCTACGACGGAATTTGGAACTGTCGCCTAGTGAGTGACGGTGATAGGGGGTCCTTCCCACACGACATAGAAAATGTCGGGGATAAGCCTTGCTGGCACAGATGCTGAGCAAAATGAGGTCATGTGCGACCGGCGAGCGCTCGAATACGGAAATATACATAAAGTCGAGCTAAAAAATACAATTATACAGGCAGAATTTTTTCCGGTCGCAAGTACATCCCACATAGTCAGTCCCCGCTAAACGTCCGTTCATATGTACATCCCACACAGTCGCTCCAAGGAAAACGTTTCCGTTCACAGGTACATCACACACAATTTTTTTGTTAAATCGCTTGTGATAGCGTTGCCATTGCACACGATATTAACAATTTTATCGTTTGTGTTATTGAATGCATCACAAACGGTCCATAGAAGAAACTGTGTGGCAAAGGCTCTCCATCACACACAATTTTTATGTGGTAAACGTTTGCGTAAGGTGGCCTAACACAAAAAAATTTCAAGAAAAGTTGTGTGTGATTGTTCATTGATCCAACACGGTTTATTCCTAGAAACTGTGTGCGTTCCCTGAGGTCATCGCCCACGGTATTTTTTCAATAACCATTTGCAATAGCAAAACCCAATTAGAAGGCTAATTCGCCATTAGCAGGATAATTGCCCTATTATTAATAATCCATTTACTAATCTAATGGACATTCATATTAACCACACAATATATTTCATTTCCATATTAAGGAAGCAGAATTTCATAATTGAAATACATTAGAGTACAATATGATATAGCTTCCGCACTCAGCTACCCCATTACACAACTGCACCAGCACGAAGTTTCACATGCAACATGTAGAACCTTTCGAAATTAGCATCATAGACGTTATATAGACAGATGCAGATCATCTAGAAAACTGCCGAAGCTGAAGGCGAATATTGAGCCTTCATTCATATTGAAGGTCTTTGCAACTTTAGGCCAGTACCTGTGGATGATTGACCTTTGGTCCTTCGTCCTCTTCAGGAACACTTCAATATTGAACCGTGGGTGTTGTATGAAAACCTTCCTCTCCTGACCATAGAGGTCGTTTGAGAGGTAATCATCAGTGAAAAGAAGTATGTGCATAAATATCTTCTCTATATTGGATATTGGGCAAAGGGATAAAAAAGGCAAGGTACAATAGTTAGTACCATCTTGTAGTAAACTCATATCTTCTTCATTGTGCAGACAAAGATCTTGTTGTTTTTGTCGCTAATTTCTTTATCCTAACAATCTTTCTGAGTTTCTTGATTTGATTGATATTGATGGACAACTCATTTCCCCATATGCAAAAAGGGTCGAATAGTGGGTGAAAACCTCTGATAGTAGAACCTACATGTGCAAGACCAAATTGTTAAAAACCTTAATATTAGAATGGTTCCTACAATTTCACAATAATGTGCTATTAGACAACGGACCATGCACGTGCTAACCACGATTGTAAACCTCAGTGCTTCCCATTGTTTACATGCAACACATATAAGGTAGTTAGTCATCAGGTTAAGTAAGGGTTCGTATGCTATCAGTAAAATATGATGATAAAAATAAGCACACTGCAGATTCATCAGATTAATTCAAGCCACATGTAAACCCCATTTATCCAAACCAAGCATGGTTAAGAACTAGGAAATATAGCACTTGTATATGTTTCCCATGTATTAAGTGCAGCCAAATTTGATTTATTCCTCACATGCACAACAATTCAATATTCTACCCACGACAATTGGACATCGCATTGTAGAATTGAACCAAGCAGTTAACTAAACACCACAACAAATGAACCAAACATTAACTGAGCACCACATCGCACAATATAACATACTCCTAGTAAAAGATCATACCGTTAACCAAAGCAAGCATGCTTAACAACTTGGAAATGTAGCAATTGTATTTATTTCTCATGTATTTACTACAGCCAAATCCAATTTATTCCTCACATGGTATACAATAACAGAATGCACCCACAACTATTGAACATGGCATTGTAGAATTGAACCAAATAGTTAACTAAACACCACAACACAAATGAACCAAGCGTTAACTGAGCACCACATTGCACAATGTATAACCAAACCAAGCATGCTTGACAACTTGGAAATATAGCAATTGTATTTGTTTCTCATGTATTTTCTAAAGATAAATTTAATTTATTTCTCACATGGAAACCAATACAAAATTGCAGCCTGAAGAATTGAACATCACATTTGCATAACTAAACCAAACAGTTAACTGAGGACGACAACTAATTAATAAAACAGTTAATATGTGAGCACCACACTGCACGACATATAGAACATATACACTAGAGCAACAGATTGCATGGTAAAATTAGATAGCACAATTCACTAGAACTTGTGAAGGAAAGACAGGAGCAGCACACGCAATGGGTAAACCAAGCATGCTTAACTGGTTTAGCTAGCAAATGTCAAGGTGATCCTCCAAGATCTGGGGGTCGACACGAATGGCAGTCATCGCGACATCATCCGCGCATGCTTCCGCGATTTGCTTCTCCGCTGCCAAATGCTCATTGAGATCCTAGCTATACTATGTGTAACATGGCTTAGGGCAGCGCTTATTTGGTGGAGGATTCAGTGATTTGGGTGGAAGGTGTCGCGGTCACGCCGGCGGTTGGGCCATGTGGGATGTGGAAGGAGGAGGAGGATGGGTCGGGTGTGGATTACCTTCCTGGATAGACGAGGCCGAGCAGTGTGAAGGAGGGTCGCCGGCGAGGAGGCGGTGCTGCAAGCAAGGAGTGAAGGTTTCAACTTGGAAAGGAAGGCAGAAATAGGGGAAATGTGGCCTTTCGTAAGGGGAGGAGGCAGGGAGGTAGATATTTCTGCGGAAGCCGAAAATTTGGAATCACTTCAGCGAAAAAACTGGCGCGCAAAGTGTGATCAGACCCGATCCCTTATTCATAACTGTGTATAATATGTGAACATCACAAACGATTCAGATAGCTTAACCCATGTGTGATGAGTTTGAACGTCAAAAAATTTGGGTCAAATTTCCATGGTTACAGTGGTCATCCATGGCATTGCATAATTTGGGTACACAAAGGAGACTACAGTACACCTACACATCTTAATCGAGCAAGTTTGGCAATTAAATAGAGCTAGCTGACCTAAACACTACTCTAACAAATTAAAGACCGGCGCTCTTAATTAAATAAAACAAAGAGTACTACTACGGCTGGTGCTCGTCGAGCTCCGCCGCCGCCTCCATGTCCAACTCATGCCCGACGGTCTCCTAGGGAAGGGGCTCCATGGCATCCATTGCACCATACTCGGCAAGCATCTCACCATCCACCACCTCCATCTCTTTGGAAAAGGCCGCCACGAGCTAGGCGTGGGCGGCCGTGATCTGGGCTTGGACAGGCTCCAACGTCGCAAGGTATGCGGCGGAGGAAACGAACCGCGCGCCCGAACGCTCTCGGCGATTGCCAGCTCTTCGGCCGTGGGTTGTCGATCATTGTCGTAGAAGCTTTGTTCGATTTGTGCGGTGACCGCCACGAGCTGGGCGTGGGCGTCCTCGACATGGCCGAGGGCGGCCTCCATCAGGGCTAAGGCCTCCGTTGCGGAACGGATAGCTGTTGTGCCGCTCTCGCTAGTGGCTATCCCTGAGGCAGATGTTACTGCCGCCACCTGAGAAGCAACATCGGCCATTTGGGCTGCCTTGGCCGCCCGGTCGCAGATTGTGGCGCACTCATGCACCTTGTTAGCACGGGCATGGCGGTTGCGGTCGCGCTCTCGCCGAAGTGGGCCACTGAATTTCCCTCAGGACACGCGTCCACGTGCCCATCTTTCACCGGCAACGATTGAAGAGTGAAATGATATTTGGGAAGCGAGCTAGTGTGCTTGAGACGTCGGTTGTGGACTATAGCCGATGCACCTTCTCGCCTAAGCAATAGGTGTACTATACACTGACGGTACTCCAAGATATTTTGTGCTACATCTCACAAGGTTGCTGATAATAAACTGTGTGCGATCAACTTGATTTTTCATCTTGATTTGAATTACATAATGAGGTCACAACGGCAATGGACGGTGTTTGAATTGCTAAACCTTTTATCTGAAGTGAGCATGCAACTATATGTGTGTCTTAAAAGAATTGGAATTATTCAGGGTTCGTTTGAACATTTTAAATATTAATTTGGTTTTCTAGCCATTTCAGGTGCACAATTCAAAATTAAACTACATGCACATGCTTCGGTGCACCAACATGGGTTGTAAAATCATATATGTGTCCATGGGTTAATGCTTATGTCCCATGCAAGAAATGAGGATGAAATTTGAACACCACGGCACAGTGGCTCTCTGGCAAACTAAGACGTACTTGCTTTTGTAATTCTAGTAAATCCAAAATTTGTCCAAAATTCATGAAACTTGGCATGCTATCATGGAGCGGCATCAACATGCCGTGGTAAAAAAATTGACATTTGGGGCAGGTTTGGGTATAAACTTCTCATAAACCAGAGAGCTTCTCACAACAAGTGTGATGGTTTCGGTAGGGAACGTTTCCCCTTTCTGGACGAAATGATATCCGTTGCCTCTTCTTGATTTCAATTTTTTCCTAGTGTGTCAACATAGAACAACAGGAGTGTTGTGTCAATTTTTGGAATTTTTCGGGGTTCGGTTGGACATTTTTAAACATTAGCTGAGTTTTCTTTGCATTCATGTTCATAATTCAAACTTGAACTACAGGCACATGCTCTAATGCATATAAATTAGTTGAAAATTCAAATCCTTGTCCTTGGTTGCCTACATAGGTCCCATGCAACAAATGGGAATGAATGTCAAACACCCTGCCACCGTCACTCGGCCGCAAACATTGAGATACCTGGTTTTTAAATTCTAGTAAATCCAAAGCTCGTCTGAAATTCATGAAACTTGGCATGCTGTCATGGAGCGCCATCAACATGTCGTGGTAAATTTTTTGTCCCATCTGGGGAAGGTTTGGGGATATGCTTCTCACAAACCAAAGCTTCTCACAACAAGCCTGATGGTTTCGGTAGGGAACGTTTCACCTTTCTGGGAAAAACGATATCCGTTGCCTCTTATCAATTTCAAATTTTGTCCTAGTGTCAACATAGAACAACAGGAGTGTTGTGTTAATTTTTGAGATTTTTCGGTGTTCGTTTGGACATTTTTATGCATTAGTTGAATTTTCAATGCATTTATGTGCATAATTAAAATTTAAACTACATGCACATGCTCTAATGCATATGAATTTGTTGAAAATTCGAATATGTGTCCTTCGTTGCATGCTTAGGTCCCATGCAGGAAATGGGAATGAATGTCAAGCACCCTGCCACCGTCATTTGGCCCTAAATATTGAGATACCTGGTTTTAAATTCTAGTAAATCCAAAGCTCGTCTGAAATTCATGAAACTTGGCATGCTATCATGGAGCGGCATCAACTTTTCGTGGTAAATTTTTTTGCCCCATTTGGGACAGGTTTGCGTATATGCTTCTCACAAACCAGAGCTTCTCACAACAAACCTGATGGTTTCGATAGGGAACCTTTCACCTTTTTGGATGAAATGATAGCCATTGCCTCTTGTCGATTTCAATTTTTTTCCTAGTGTCAATATAGAACAACATGAGTGTTGTGTTAACTTTCGGATTTTTGCGGGTTAGTTTGGACATTTTTATTCATTAATTGAGTTTTCAATGGTTTTATGTGCATAATTCAAATTTGAACTACATGCACATGCTCTAATGCATATAAATTCATTGAAAATTCTAATATGTGTCCTTGGTTGCATTCTTAGGTCGCATCCAAGAAATGGGAATGAATGTCAAGCACCCTGCCACTGTCATTCAGCCGCAAACATTGAGATACCTGGTTTTTAAATTCTAGTAAATCCAAAGCTCGTCTGAAATTCATGAAACTTGGCATGCTACCATGGAGCAGCATCAACATGCCGTGGTAAATTTTTTGTCCCATTTGGGGCAGGTTTGGGTATATGATTCTCACAAACCAGAGCATCTCACAACAATCCTGATGGTTTCGGTAGGGAACGTTTCACCTTTCTCGACGAAATGATATCCATTGCCTCTTCTCGATTTCATTTTTTTTCCTAGTGTCTCAACATAGAACAATAGGAGTGTTGTGTCAATTTTTGGGATTTTTCAGGGTTCGCTTGGACATTTTTAAACATTATCTGAGTTTTCTATGCATTCATGTTCATAATTCAAATTTGAACTACAGGCACATTCTCTAATGCATATAAATTAGTTGAAAATTCTAATCTGTGTCCTCGGTTGCCTACTTAGGTCCCATGTAAGAAATGGGAATGAATGTCAAACAACCTGCCACCATCACTCGGCCGCAAACATTGAGATACCTAGTTTTCAAATTCTAGTAAATACAAAGCTCGTCTGAAATTCATGAAACTTGGCATGTTGTGGTAAATGTTTTGTCCCATCTATGGCAGGTTTGGGGATATGCTTCTCACAAACCAAAGCTTCTCACAACAAGCCTGATGGTTTCGGTAGGGAACGTTTAACCTTTCTGGGAAAAACGATATCTGTTGCCTCTTATCAATTTCAAATGTTTTCCTAGTGTCATCATAGAACAACAGGAGTGTTGTGTCAATTTTTGGGATTTTTCGGGGTTCATTTGGACATTTTTATGCATTAGTTGCATTTTCAATGCATTTATGTGCATAATTCAAATTTAAAGCACATGCTCTAATGCATATAAATTGGTTGAAAATTCGAAAATGTGTCCTTGGTTGCATGCTTAGGTCCCATGCAGGAAATGAGAATGAATGTCAAGCACCTTGCTACCGTCACTCGGCCCCAAACATTGAGATACCTGGTTTTAAATTCTAGTAAATCCAAAGCTCGTCTGAAATTCATGAAACTTGGCATGCTATCATGGAGCGGCATCAACTTGCCATGGTAATTTTTTTGTCCCATTTGGGGCAGGTTTGGGTATATGCTTCTCACAAACCAGAGCTTCTCACAATAAACTGGATGGTTTCGATAGGGAACCTTTCACCTTTTTTGTATGAAATGATATCCAATGCCTCTTGTCGATTTCAATTTTTTTCCTAGTGTCAATATAGAACAACATGAGTGTTGTGTTAACTTTGCGGATTTTTTGGGGTTAGTTTGGACATTTTTATGCATTAATTGAGTTTTCAATGGTTTTATCTGCATAATTCAAATTTGAACTACATGCACATTCTCTAATGCATATAATTTCATTGAAAATTCAAATATGTGTCCTTGGTTGCATGCTTAGGTCGCATGCAAGAAATGGGAATGAATGTCAAGCACCCTGCCACTGTCACTCGGCCGCAAACTTTGAGATACCTGGTTTTAAATTCTAGTAAATCCAAAGCTCCTCTGAAATTCATGAAACTTGGCATGCTATCATGGAGCGGCATCAACATGCCGTGGTAAATTTTTTGTCCCATTTGGGGCAGGTTTGGGTATATGCTTCTCACAAACCAGAGCATCTCACAACAAGTCTGATGGTTTCAGCAGGGAACATTTCACCTTTCTCGACGAAATGATATCCATTGCCTCTTCTCGATTTCAATTTTTTTCCTAGTGTGTCAACATAGAACAACAGGAGTGTTGTGTCAATTTTTGGGATTTTTCGGGGTTCGCTTGTACATTTTTAAACATTAACTAAGATTTCTATGCATTCATGTTCTTAATTCAAATTTGAACTACAGGCACATGCTCTAATGCATATAAATTATTTGAAAATTCAAATCTGTGTCCTTGGTTGCCTAGTTAGGTCCCATGGAAGAAATGGGAATGAATGTCAAACACCGTGCCACCGTCATTCGGCCGCAAACATTGAGATACTTGGTTTTTAAATTCTAGTAAATCCAAAGCTCGTCTAAAATTCATGAAACTTGGCATGCTGTCATGGAGCGCCATAAACATGTCGTGGTAAATTTATTGTCCCATCTGGGGTAGGTTTGGGGATATGCTTCTCACAAACCAAAGCTTCTCACAATAAGCCTGATTGTTTTGGTAGGGAACGTTACACCTTTCTGGGCAAAACGATATCCGTTGCCTCTTCTCGATTTCAAATTTTTTCCTAGTGTCAACATAGAACAACAGGAGTGTTGTGTCAATTTTTGGGATTTTTCGGGGTTCGTTTGGACATTTTTATGCATTAGTTGCGTTTTCAATGCATTTATGTGCATAATTCAATTTGAACTACATGCACATGCTCTAATGCATATAAATTGGTTGAAAATTCAAATATGTGTCCTTGGTTGCATGCTTCGGTCCCATGCAAGAAATGGGAATGAATGTCAAGCACCCGGCCACCGTCACTCGGCCCCAAACATTGAGATACCTGGTTTTAAATTCTAGTAAATCCAAAGCTCGTCTGAAATTCATGAAACTTGGCATGCTATCATGGAGTGGCATCAACTTGCCGTGGTAAATTTCTTGTCCCATTTGGGGCAGGTTTGGGCATATGCTTCTCACAAACTAGAGCTTCTCACGACAAGCATGACGGTTTCGGTAGGGAACGTCCCACCTTAGGGGACGAAACGATATCCATTGCCTCTTATTGCTCTGAAATTTTTTTCTCGTGTCAACATAGAACAAGAGGAGTGTTGTGTAAATTGTTGTGATTTTTCGGGGTTCGTTTGGACATTTTTATGCATTAACTGAGTTTTCAATGCACTTATGTGCATAATTCAAATTTGAACTACATGCACATGCTCCAGTGCATATAAATTGGTTGAAAAATCAAATATGTGTCCTTGGGTGCATACTTAGGTCTCATGCAAGAAATTGGAATGAATTTCAAACACCAGGGCATAGTTAATTGCCGACAAAATGTTGAGATACTTTACTTTTAAATTCTAGTAAATCCAAAACGTTGAAACTTGGCGCCCCCCCCCTCAGCATCATGGGACACCGCTGGCGAAAGCTACCTCTCAGCACCGCCAGCTGCCGTCCTCCCCCGCCCCACCCGTTGATCCCGGGACAACATGATGTTTGATTTACAAGTGAAGATCATTCTGTGCTACATTGAAGACTTCAACCACAGCGTCCCAGAGGAGGACAATGACGGGCACGTCACGCTGCCTCGACCGCTACCGGAAATAGTTTTTTCTAGGGTTTAATACTATATTTCGATCATATGAATATAAATTCACAGTATGACTAATGTCTCTTGAAGCTACGTTGGTATTTCCCCAAAGAGGAAGGGATGGTGCAGCACAGCAGTGGTAGGTATTTACCTCAGATATGAAACCAAGGTTATCGGACCAGTAGGAGAACCAAGAAACACAACGTAAACAGCCCCTGCACACTGATAATAAATCCTCGCAACCTGACGTGATAAAGGGGTTGTTAATCCCTTGCGGGGTACGGCGCCTCAAGTGGCAAATGGACGTGAAATAAATTTGTAGTATATTGATAGATCGAATGCTAAATAAAATAAATAAAGAAAAATTGCACCAAGGAATTTTTGTATTTTTGGTTTAATAGATCTGAAAATAAATGCAAGAGGAAAGTAGATCGGAAAGGCAAATATATGAGAAAGAAGACCCAGGGGCCGTAGGTTTCACTAGTGGCTTCTCTCGAGAAAAATAGCAAATGGTGGGTAAACAAATTACTGTTGGTGAATTGATAGAACTTCACATAATTATGAAGATATCCAGGCAACGATCATTATATAGGCATCACGTCCAAGATTAGTAGACCGACTCCTGCCTGCATCTACTACTATTACTCCACACATCGACCGCTATCCAGCATGCATCTATTGTATTAAGTTCATGGAGAAACAGAGTAATGCAATAAGATCGACGACATGATGTAGACAAGATCTATCTATGTAGAGATAGACCCCGTTATTTTATCCTTAGTAGCAGCGATGCATACGTATCGTTTCCCTTTCTGTCACTTGGATCAAGCACCGTAAGATCGAACCCACTTAAAAGCACCTCTTCCCATTGCAAGATAAATAGATCAAGTTTACCAAAAAAACCAAATATTGGAGAGGAAATACGAGTCTATAAGCAATCATGCAAATAAGAGATCAAAGAAAATCAAATAACTTTCATGGATATAAAAAGATATAACTGATCATAAACTCAAAGTTCATCAGATCCCAACAAACACACCGCAAAAAGAGTTACATCGTATGGATCTCCAAGAGACCATTGTATTGAGAGCCAGGAGAGAGAGATGAAGCCATCTAGCTACTAACTACGGACCTGAAGGTCTACAAAGAACTACTCACGAATCATCGGAGCGGGACCAATGGAGGTGGTGAACCCCATCCGAGATGGTGTCTAGATTGGATTTGGTGGTTCTGGACTCTGCGGCGGCTGGATGAATGTTTCGTCGCCCCCTCTAGGGTTTCTGGAATATTGGGGTATTTGTAGAGCAAAGAGGTGGTCTGGGGGGCACCCGAGGTGGGCACAACCGACCAGGGCGCTCTTGGGCCTCCTGGCATGCCCTGGTGGGTTGTGCCCCCCTCGGGGCACCCCCCAGGCGCAGCCAGGGCCCATTGTGTTCCTTCTGGCCCATAAAAATTCTCCGTGAAGTTTCAGGGCATTTGGACCCCGTCTGATATTGATTTTCTCCGATGTAAAAAACATGGAAAATAACAGCAACTAGCACTTGACACTATGTCAATAGGTTAGTACCAAAAATGATATAAAATGACTATAAATGAGTGTAAAACATCCAAGATTGATAATATAACAGCATGGAACAATAAAAAATATAGATACGTTGGAGACGTATCAGCATCCCCAAGCTTAACTCCTACTCGTCCTCGAGTAGGTAAGTGATAAAAACAGAATTTTTGATGTGGAATGCTGCCTATCATGTCATATCATTTATTTTCATTATAGCATGGACATTTGGACTTTTAGTTGTTCAAAGCAATAGTCTAGTTTTGACATGATAATTTAGATACTCAAGCATATCAACAAGCAACCATGTCTTTCAAAATATCAACGCTAAAATAAGTTATCCCTAGCCCATCATGCTCAAACAGTGATCCATTCATGAAACACCCTCGAGTATTACCTACACCAATACTTAAGTACGATCATATTGCCTCCTAGTTGGTGCTTTTATAAGGGAAGATGGAGGCTCAAAATAAAAATTGCATAAAAATAAAGGCCCTTCACAGAGGGAAGTAGGAATTTGTAGAGGTGCCAGAGCTCAAAGCGAAAAACTTAGAGATAAAAACATTTTGGGAGGTGTATCCATCCCACCAACGAAAACGACTTAGAGTTCCCAATACTTTCCATGCTTAGATTTATCATAGGCGGTTCCCAAACAGAAAATAAAGTTTATTCCTTTTTCCACCATACTTTCACTTTCCATGGCTAACCGTATCCACGGGTGCCCTCCATACCAACACTTCCCAAGGAATTTATTATTTGGAAACATAAAGTAAATTCATTTTTTTGCATTTCAGGACTGGGCATCCCTAATACCTTTGCCTTACTCTCGTGCAATGACAAGTGAATAAACACTCATCTTGAGAATAACATATCTAGCATGGAAAATATTATCCACCCTTCACCGCTCCGCGAGCGAAACAAACACACAAAAGAGAAGTTTATTTTGAAAATTAGAGATGGCACATGAAATTTTGTTTAGAACGAGAAAATAATACTGCATATAGGTAGATATAGTGGACTCAAGTGGCAAAACTAGTTTAAGGATTTTGGAGGCACCAGTAGAGATCGTAGTTAGTGCAAAATGAAGGCTAGCAAAAGATTGAGAAGCGACCAACCAAGAAACAGATAATCTCATAAGAAAGCATTAAGCATAAATAACATTGAATAATGCACCACAAGTAGGATGTAATTTCATTGTATGACTATTGACTTTCGTACTTGCATAGGGATCATAAACCTTAACACCAATATTCTTACTAAAGCATAATTACTCACCAACATAACTTACATATCACATCATCATATCTCAAAACTATTACTAAGAATCAAGTTTATTTTGTCCAATGATCTTCATGAAAGTTTATATTATATCCTTCTTGGATATCTATCTCCTTGGGACTAATTTTCATGTGTTTCTTTTGACAAGCTCCAACAAATATAAGTGAAGATCATGAGCATAATAAAATTTTCTTTCTCTCAAATTAATTTAAGTGAAGCGAGAGAGAATTTCTTGAAAATTTTACTAACTCTCAAATAAAGATAAGTGAAGCAAGAGAGCATTTCGTAACAAATACTAAAGCACACCGTTCTCAAAAAGATATAAGTGAAGCACCAGAGCATGTCCATAGCTCATAAAAATTTAAGTGAAGCATAGAGAGCAATTCTAACAAGCCATGACATAATTTTGGCTCTCTCAAATAGGTGTGTCAAGAAAGCATTGATGACTTAAAACACAAAATAAAACAAGCAAAGACTCATATCATACAAGACGCTCCTAGCAAAACACATATCATGTGACGAATAAAAATACAGTTTCGAGTAAAATACCGATGGTCGTTGGAAGAAAACGGGGATGCCACTCGGGGGCATCCCCAAGCTTAGTTGGCTGCTCATTTTTGGATAATAGCTCAGGATGCCAGGGCATCCCCAAGCTTAGGCTCTTCCATCCTTCCTTCATCCATCATAAGATAACCCGAAACTTGAAAACTTCAATCACACAAAACTCAACAAAACCTTCATGAGATCCGTTAGTATATGAAAGCAAACCACTACTATAAGTACTGTATCAAACCAATTCATATTTTTGTTATTATATCTACTGTATTCCAACTTTTCTTGAGCGAAAGCTCATCAAAGAAAACCATAGAGCCATCAAAATAAGCACACAACACAAAGAAAACAGAATTTGTCAAAACAGAACAGTCTCTAGCAATCTGACTATTTCAAATACTTCTGTAACTCCAAAAATTCTTAAAAATTAGAAAGACCTGATAAATTTGTATATTGATCTACTAGAAGTGTAATGGGTATATTATCCCTCTCTGGTAAAAACTGAAAATTAATTTCATGAGCGTAAAAGTTTCTGTTTTTTCAGCAAGATCAAACAACTATCACCCAAGAAGATCCTAAAGGCTTTACTTGGCACAAACACTAATTAAAACATAAAAAAACAATCATAACAGTAGCATAATTGTGCTAATACTCAAGAACAGAAAACAGAAAGCAAAAATAAAAGTTATTCATTGGGTTGGCTCCCAACAAACGCTATTGTTTTACGCCCTTAGCTAGGCATAAATCAAGGATCTATGTTCTGTCATCTTTGGTTCGAGATCCATAATATGCCCTCATGATTGATTAATAAGTTGGCTTAATTCTAGTCCTAGGAAAGTGTACCATACCCTTTCTCAAAGGAAATTGGAACTTAATATTGCCTTCTTTCATATCAATTACATCACCAATAGTGCGTAAAAGCGGTCTACCATGAATAATTGGACAACACGGATTGCAATCAATATCAATAACAATAAAATATATGGGCACATAATTCCTATTTGCAAGAATAATAACATCATTAATTCTTCCCATAGGCTATTTAATAGTAGAATCCGCCAAGTGCAAATTCAAAGAACATTCTTCAAGATTAGTAAGACCAAGCACATCACATAAAGATTTCAGAATTGTAGAAACACTAGGACCCAAGTCACACAAAGCAAAACACTCATAATTTTTAATCTTGACTTTGATAGTAGGTTCCCATTCATCATGCAATTTTCTAGGAATTGCAACTTCTAATTCCAATTTTTCTTCAAGAGCTTTCATCATAGCATCAACAATATGTTTAGTAAAAGCTTTGTTTCCTTCATAAGCAGGGGATGAATTTATCATGGATTGCAACAAAGTAATACAATCAATCAAAGAGCAACTATCATAATTAAAGTCTTTGTAATCCAAAAGAGTGGGGACATCACTAGTTAAAGTTTTGACCTCTCCAAAGCCACTTTCATCAATTTTCTCAACAAGATTTCCACCCTCCAAAATATTGGGACACCTTCTACCTAAAGTTGACTCTTCTCCAGTCCTTTTTTCATCAATCTTAACTTTACTAAAAAAGGAATCAATAGAATAAACACCAATCGTTTTAAGATCTTCATCACTTTTGCCAAAGAAATCACTAGAAAACACTTTTTCTAAAAATTCTCTTTTAGCTCTAAGCATAGCGGTTCTTTTCTTACTTTCATCCATAGAAACAGAAAGAGCTTTAATTGATTCATCTACTTTAGGCACAAAATTTTTCATCTTGAGATTTTCCACATCATGAGCAATTCTATGAACACTTGTAGACAAATCATCAATCTTACTCAACTTTTCTTCTATGGAAGTGTTGAAAACTTTTTGTGTATTGATAAATTATTTAATATTACTCTCAAGATCAGATGTGTTCCTATTATTATAACAAGATTGATTTCCATAGGAATTACCATAATTATTAGAGGAATTACTACGGAAAGGCCTAGGATTAAAATGACCTCTATAAGCATTGTTGTTGAAATTATTTCGAGAGATAAAATTCACATCTATGGCATCCGTATTTTGCTCAATCAAAGTAGACAAAGGCATATCATTAAGATCAATAGGAGCACTTCAACTAGCAACCAATTTCACGAGAGCATCAACTTTTTCACTCAAAGAAGAAATTTCTTCAACTGAATTAACTTTTCTACTAGTAGGAGCTCTTTCGGTATGCCATTGCAAATAATTTGCCATAATATTATCAAGCAAAGTAATTTCCATAAAAGTACCACCCGCGGCGGAATCTAAAAGATTACGAGAAATGAAATTCAACCCCGCATAAAAATTTTGTGTGATCATCCAAAGATTTAACCCATGAGTTGGGCAATTCCTTAGCATCATTTTCATCCTTTCCCAAGATTTTGCAACATGCTCATGTTCAAGTTTCTTGAAATTCATGATCTGGGCTCTAAGGGAACTAATTTTTCCGGGAGGAAAATACTTAGTGATAAAAGCATCTTTACACTTACTCCAAGAATCAATACTATTGCGAGGCAAAGAAGAGCACCAATTTTTTGCAGAATCACAAAGGAAAATGGAAATAATTTCATCTTCACCACATCATTGTCCAAATCTTTTTTATTTTTCATATCGCTTAATTCCATGAAGGTATTAAGATGGGATGCGGCATCCTCATTAGGAGTGCCAGAAAATTGTCTTTCATAACAAGATTCAACAAAGCAGTATTAATATCACAAGACTTCGCACTAGCGGCGGGAGGTGCGATCGGAGTGAAATCATTGTTGTTGGTATTTGAGAAATCACATAACTTGGTGTTCTGTTGAGTCATGATGACTACACAACAAGATTGGACTCAAAAACAGATCCAGCAAGAAAAAGGCGTACGAAAAGAGAGGCGAATAAAACGGCAAATTTTTGTGAAGTGGGGGAGAGGAAAATGAGAGGCAAATGGCAAATAATGTAAATTGCAAGGAGATGAGATTTGTGATAAGGAACCTGGTATATGTTGAAGATCCTCCCTGGCAATGGTGCCAGAAATTCCTTTTGATGTCGCTTGAAGCTACGTCGGTATTTCCCCAAAGAGGAAGGGATGATGCAGCACAGCGGTGGTAGGTATTTCCCTTAGATATGAAACCAAGGTTATCGAACTAGTAGGAGAACCAAACAACACAATGTAAACAGCCCCTGCACACACATAACAAATCCTCGCAAACCGACGCGTTAAAGGGGTTGGCAATCCCTTTCGGGGTACGACGCTTAAAGCATTTGATAGATCGAACGCTAAATAAAATAAATAAAGAAAAATTGCAGCAAGGTATTTTTGTATTTTTGGTTTAATAGATCTAAAAATAAATGCAAGAGAAAAGAATATCGCAAGGGAAAATATATGAGAAAGAAGACCCGGGGACCGTAGGTTTCACTAGTGGCTTCTCTCGAGAAAAATTACAAATGGTGGGTAAACGAATTACTGTTGGGCAATTGATAGAACTTCAAATAATTATGACGATATCCAGGTAATGATTATTATATAGGCATCATGTCCAAGATTAGTGGACCGACTCCTGCCTGCATATACTACTATTACTCCACACATCGACCGCTATCCAGCATGCATCTAGTGTATTAATTTCATGGAGAAACGGAGTAATGCAATAAGAACGATGACATGATGTAGACAAGATCTATCTATGTAGAGATAGACCCCGTCGTTTTATCCTTAGTAGCAACGATACATACGTGTCGTTTCCCTTTCTGTCACTAGGATCAAGCACAGTAAGATCTAACCCACTACAAAGCACCCCTTCCCGTTGCAAGATAAATAGATCAAGTTGGCCAAACAAAACCCAAATATCAGAGAAGAAATACGAGGCTAAAAGCAATCATGCATATAAGAGATCAAAGAAACTCAAATAACTTTCATGGATATAAAAAGATATAACTGATCATAAAGTCAAACTTCATCAGATCCAATCAAACACACGGCAAAAAGAGTTACATCATATGGATCTCCAAGAGACCATTGTACTAATAATCAAGACAGAGAGAGAGATGAAGCCACAAGCTACTAAATACGGACCCGAAGGTCTACAAAGAACTACTCACGCATCATCAAAGAGGCACCAATGGAGGTGGTGAACCCCATCAGAGATGGTGTCTAGATTGGGTCTGGTGGTTCTGGACTCTGCGGTGACTGGATGAATATTTCATCGCCCCCTCTAGGATTTGTAGAATATTGGGGTATTTATAGATCAAAGAGGCGGCCCGGGGGGCACCTGAGGTGGGCACAAACCACCAGGGCATGCCCTGGTGGGTTGTGCCCCCCTCGGGAGACTCCCCAGGCGCAGCCAGGGCCCGTTGTGTTCCTTCTAGCCCATAAAAATTCTCCGTAAAGTTTCAGGGCATTTGGACTCCGTCTGATATTGATTTTCTGTGTTGTAAAAAACATGGAAAAAATAGCAACTGGCACTTGGCACTATGTCAATAGGTTAGTACCAAAAAATGAGATAAAATGACTATAAATGATTGTTAAACATCGAAGATTGATAATATAATAGCATGGAACAATCAAAAAGTATAGATACGTTGGAGACATATCAATGACTGAATAAAAGATATGGTTTGAGCGAACTTGCGTTTTTCTCTCTTAATGTACAGACTTATCAAAGGATCTTATTTTGAAAAAAACGTCAATGGTTTTTAAATATAAAATACTCATTGCAAATGTTTTAGTTGGAGCACCCGTATGCAAACCGGGAGCTTCCCTAGGAAGCCAAGGGAAAATGTGCCGAGCAGGATTTTTGCGGGTCTTGATCGCAAACGTCTTAGATAGAACACCATATGCAAAGTGAGAGCAGGATTTGTGCATCTCTCCAACGCAAATGGTTCTTTTGGATGACCAGTGTGCCACCACTTACAAACAATTTGGTAAGATTTGCATCTGTCATATTGGGTATGTTGCCATTTGTCAAACTGGAAAGATTGACATTTGTTGATCTAGTAATATTGCCATTTGTCAACCTTGTAACACCGCGATTTGTCAAAATATGAAGCTAAAAATGACTAGCAGTTTCTAATTTTTGCAACTAAAATTCAGTAATTAAGCATAGACTTCATTCATAGATTAAGTAGTCGTTCTTAATTTATACAAACAGTTCAACTCGACAGCTGAACCGACCAATCTTTTACCCAATTGTTGCCATCCACGTATTGAAATAGCTAGTTCAACTATATATACTAGCTAACTTTAAGTACGTTGTACAGTTCCACCACATCTATAGTCAGATGAACTGAACAAAATAGCCCCTAAATACTACTACTACGGATAGGCTTTGTACTACTTCTGGCTGCCTCTCCTCTGCCGAGCGCACTCGGGAAGAGGTACGGGAGGAGGAGCCTACCGACGAGCTAGACAACTGCAATACGGTGGCTGCCGCCGCTGCAGCTTCAATGACGCTCACCTCGAACGCCCTCTGCCGCTCCAGATGACCCATCTCAAAGCGGTGGTTCTCATCGTAGATCTCCAGATTCCTCGCCTCTGAGGTGGCGTGTGCCGCGACCACGGTGGTGGTAAGGCTCTTTGCATGCTCGACGAGGCGCTCCTCCTCCTCCTCCTGTAGGAACTCGGTATAGCGCGCAAGGTCGCTAATGAACGTGTGGGCATCCACCTCCGCCTCCCGCCTTCAGGCGGCAGTGACGGAGCGAGTGATGACCCGGGCGGTCGATGGTGGACTGGCAGCCACGGCGGCCGATGATGGGATGGCGGCCACGACCACCACCTCCCGCCTTCGGGCCACGGTGACGGAGCGGGTGATGGACATGGTGGCCGGTAGTGGGGTGGCGGCCACGATGGCCACCTCCCACCATCGAGCCGTGGCGGTGGAGCGGGAGATGGCCCTGGCTTTCGACGGTGGTGTGGCGGCAATGGCGACCGGCAATAGCTGCCGATGGGTAGTGGCGGCGGAGCGTGTGGTGGGTATTCTGGGCACACCCAAGTGGGACGCCACACCCACTACACTATGCCGGGGACTGCGCCGCCATCGCGGTGTAGCGTCCCAGCTGGAGCTGTCCTCTGATGATGATGGAGTGGATGAGCGACGACGATGGACCGGTGCCATTGGCGATTGTGGGAGAAGCACATGAGATAAGCTACAGGGAGGGAGGGGAAATGCGAACCAGGACTCGCCGGCCGTGAGGGTTTATATAGCAGGCCGGTAACCATTGGGATTTTGGGGGATTTCACCGAGTCGAGCGGGAAGCTTGCACGGGAACCTGCGAAGTTGCACGGGAATGGGCTCACCGATGATTCATTAGCGCCACCGTTTGGCCAAAAGAACGCCCCCGCGCGCTGCGCAAGATTGCGCTGTAAGCCGACTGCGGCAGCAGGGTGACAAGACATGCGAGAGGAGGACGAAAGGCCATGTACACATATAGTTAATAAAAAATGTTTGCGATTTAATTACCTACTATACCCCCATCCTGGTTTATAAGTATGATTTAACTAATAAAATGTGAATGCATGTCGCCAAAGATTATATAGTTGGATTCGTATTTGAACATAGTTTCCAATTATATAATTTTTATAACATGCAATAACATTTTGTTGGTTAAATTTAAGGGAAAAGTATGGCACAGAATATAAAGGGGACTACAGACTAGACGGAGGTAGTAGCACACAGCCGCTCTCTACGCAGCGATGCAACTATTGGTTGGCTTGTAGCCGACGATTTCCTGCGTGTTCAACTGCTCTATGCGTGTGGTAGCTTGTGGTTCAAGCGGCCGCGGCATGCTTTGCTTGCATACCGCCGCGCGCTCTCTGCTCTTGCATCCCTCGGGGTGCTCTACCCTCATCCCTCCATGTGTGCTGCCAGTGTTTGGGGCCGGCGCACAATCACGCACGTTCCTGTGCATGCGGTTGCGCTTGGCGCGACACGACGATGCAGTTACCCACTGCAACAACTGCCATGTGGACATGCCGAGAAGCCATGCTTCCCGGCCCCCTTTTATTCCTGCGGCCATTTACCTTCATCTCTCGTCTCACACGACACAATAAGAACACCCACGAGAACACATAGAGAGAGGACATCCAGCGGTTCTAATGGCGCTCCCAGTGGCTCCAATGGCACTCCCAGTGGTCGACGACGACAACGGCACGTAGACACCCATGTGAGGGGGAAGGCTCTCTCGGTGGTGTAAATGAACGATCCGGTCTTGGTGGAGAGCTCCATCCAATCTATGGAGCAGTTCCTTGCCGAGTACAAGTACCAAGTGGTCGGCTTTGACCTCGACTACACCATGGGTCATGCCGGGCACGATCAGAAGGTTGTCACCGCCTAGTTGTGCATGCGACATGGCGTCCTCATCTACCACTACCACCTGGCCACAAGGCCTTGCAAGCATTTCTCCAGGTTTATCAACAGCTCCGACTACAGTTTCGCTATGGTGGACACCACCAATGATCTAAAAGCGCTCAAGGCTTCGGGCTTGGAATGCCCGAATCTTGTCAACATCCAGCACCACTACAAGGTTTGAGGGAGCGAAAAAACCAAACTGAACTCCCTGGTTGACCTTGCCTCGGCCATCATCGACCCCTACTACGCGAAGATGAAGGAAGAGAGCAAGAAGGACAAGAACTCCTGGCACAGTGTTTGGTATGAGAGACTGGATGAAGAACACGTCAAGTACGTGTCCAAGGATGCGTACACAAGCTACAAGATGTACAGGAGGATCGTTGACATGAGGAACTATCTTCTTCCTGCCCCAGATGAGGGATCGAGCCACAGAGCAGTGGCAGGAGCGTCACAAGAAGTAGATGACTAGACGATCGTTTCTCCTACTTTAGAATGCATGCAACTGTTTATTGAGGTGTCTGCGAATGATCTGTATAGTGACTTGTGTGATTGGACGTTTATTTCAGTTATATATATACATGTTATTCTTCTATAGACAAAGCAAATCACACGTCTTATTAGCAGCAATCGTCTGTGTTATTATTGGTCTTCGCACACATTTCTGACTATGGACCTGTTTGTCGTGTATCACACACATCTTGTTCAGTTGAACCGTTTCCATTGTGTTGCCTAATCACACACAGTTCATTCTAGTGAACTGTATGATGTATATCGCACACACCTTCATCTAGCTGCCAGTTTCTTTTCTTCCTCCTCATGACAAACAGTTAATTGAACTGAACCGTATGCCATGCATCGCACACAAAACTAAAATATGAACCGTGTTTGATGCATCCATCATCGCAAACACTTTGCACCTTTTTGACGGTTCTTTTACACCATCGTTTGCGATTATGGCATCACACACAGTTTCATCGAAGGGTCTCTGATCGTAGTGTCGCGTTTGGACCATCCTGCAGTAGTGTTTAGCCGGACCTGTTGTCGTCTGCTGGCTGATGGAAAAGGCCTTTGCTGTCCGCCAGGCATGCCTTTGCCGTCAGCCATGGCGGCCATGGCGGACGGCAAAGTGCCTGATTCATCTAGTATTTTGGCAAGCATCATCTGGTGAGGAAAGATCTAGGCACACATATCCAGTTGGATGTGGGTAGCATGAGTTATTATTGTTGACATCACCCTTGAGGTGAATACATTGGATGGCGAAATTATAAGCCCCTATCTTTCCATGTGTCCGGTTGAATCGTTTTGCTCATGTGTATGCGGTGAGTGTTAGCAATCATAGGTAACTATATGATGCTTGAGTATGTGGAGCTCTTACTTAGACTGTTGAATAAGTTGAATTGCAATTGTTTGGTGACTAAGAATATAAGTTGTTGAGTTTCAAGGCAATTCATTATTTGAACCTTAACATGTGAATTGGTTGCTACTTTCTCATGATGAGTTTTATGAGAAAGAGTTGCTGTTATGATGCTAGGGAAAGTGATTGAATTATCTTTGATCAAACTTGTGGACTTTGCTAGCATTCACACTTCATAAATTATTTCTTTTATCATTTACCTACTCGAGGATGAGTAGGAATTAAGCATGGGGATGTTAATACGTCTCCAACGTATCTATAATTTATGAAGTATTCATGCTGTTATATTATAATTCCTGGATGTTTTACAATCATTTTATAGCAACTTTATATCATTTCTTGGGACTAACCTATTGACCCACTACCCAGTGTCAGTTGCTATTTTTGCTTGTTTTTTACATCGCAGGAAATCAATATCAAACGGAGTCCAAACACCGCAAAACTTTTTGTGGATTTTTTATGGACCAGAAGACATCCAATGGACCATAGCAACACCTTGGGGGTGCCCCGAGGGTGGCACAACCCACGAGGGCGTGCCTGGGGGCCCAGGAGCGCCCATGTGGGTTGTGCCCACCTCGGTGGCCTCCCGTACCCCCTCTTCGCCCTGTAAATCGTCAAATATTCCAAAAACCCTCGGGGTAACCCTAAATCAGAAGTTCCGAAGCCGCAAGCCTCTGTAGCCACGAGAAACCAATCTAGACCCTGTTCCGGCACCCTGCCGGAGTGGGGAATCATCACTAGTGGCCATCTTCATCATCCCGACGGCCACCGCGATGAGGAGGGAGTAGTCCACCCTCGGGGCTGAGGGTTTGTACCAGTAGCTATGTGTTTAATCTCTCTCTCTCTCTCTCGTGTTCTGGAGAGGTCACGATCTTGATGTATCGCGCGGTTTGTTAATATAGTTGGATCATATGGTGTTTTCCCCTCTCTATCTTGTTGTGATGAATTGAGTTTTCCCTTTGAGATTTTATTTTATCGGATTGAATACTTTTATGGATTTGAGAGCACTTGATATATGCCTTCCATATGAATACCCATGGTGACAATGGGGTATTATTTTGATTCACTTGATATATGTTTTGGCACTCAACTTGCGGATTCCCGTGGTGACATTGGGGTACTCTACACATAGGGGTTGATGCATGTTCTTATCTTTGTTTCTCTGATAGAAATCTTGGGGCATCTTTGAGGTTCTTTGTGTTGGATTGAGTATTATGAATCTGAACTTATTTGGTGTTATTTTAGTATGAACTCTTGGATAGATCGACCGGAAAGAATAGCTTCGAGGTGGTTTCATACCCTACAAACAATTTCTTCTTATGTTCTCTGCTAGATAGGTACTTTGGGGTGATTCTTCATCGCACGTCAAGGGATGGTTATATGATCCAATTATATTAGCATTGTTGGGAGATTTCACTAGCGAAAGTACGGACCCTAGGCCTCATTTTCAAGCATTGCAATGCAGTTTGTGCTCACTTTTGTTACTTGCTACCTTGTTGTTTTTTATTGTTCTTATTACAAAAAGAAATATCTACTATCCATATTACACTTGTCTCACCATCTCTTCGCCGAACTAGTGCACCTATACAAATTACCATTGTATTTGGTGTGTTGGGGACACAAAAGACTTTTTATTATTTGGTTGCAGGGTTGTTTGAGAGAGACTATCTTCATCCTACGCCTCCCATAGACTGAAAAACCTTAGGTCATTCACTTGAGGGAAAATTGCCACTGTCCTACAAAACTCTGCGCTTGGAGGCCCAACATGTGCCTACAAGAATAAAGTTGCATAGTAGACATCATGCTACTGCTGGACATGCACTCACATGTGCTGCACTATCGTGTAGTGAAAGATCTTCGGATAAAAGCCGCTTCGTCCATGGATTACAGATGGTACTAACTTTAAATCTATTTGCGTATGAAAAAAATAGGTGCTAGAAAGCATAGCTCGAAGCCCTTGATGAGGCCTTTGAAGTTCTCATGCATTGGGGCCTCTACGGACTGGAAACCATATAGTGTCATGCCGATGAGGACATGGTGCTCTTCCATGATAGAGCAGGCCGTTAAGGCTACCTCCATCTCCTTGGCCCACCCTGTAGTAAAACTCCCTATGGCGGGAGGGGTGGGCAGAGCAACCTCAGGTCCCACCACTGTTGTGGAGAGAATGGAGGCCTCCGGCAGTGGCGATGGCGCCAAAGATGCTTGGGTCTAGGCCACTGTTTGGCCCAGCCCCTCCTTGTGGACCTCGGGGACCTCCTGCCCTTGATCTTGTTTGGCCGAGGTCTCGACCTCGGCCGCAAGAGCCTGTACCTCGGCGCCCGTAGTGTTGAATGGGGGTGGTATGTCGCTTTCCCCAGCCATTCAAGAGCAGAGGGGTCGCGACGTGCTCGGGGGTTGCACTGTCCGCCATGGAGGGCGGGGGGAATCCGTCCAAGATGTCGTCGCCTATGTGGAGGTGCTGCAGGCTAAGAATATGCATATTATAAGTTTTACCCTATGAGTAGGCTCTTTAGCTTTCATTCATTCATATCAACCTACCTCTGAGGTGCCAGTTTTTTCCTCTTCGGCTACAAGAGGTCGCCATCCGACTCGTCGGAGAGCGTGATCTTCACCGGCGAGGCCCACTTGCTGTCGAGGTTGGCGGAGGACTTGCGCAGTCATTTGCAGCCTCTAGGATGCACGTCCTCCTCGGCATATTCGTACGCCGCTATCTTTCCTTGAGGGAAGGCTCTCCTTTCCCCGTGTTCTCTTCCTCGTTGTCCTCATGGGTGGAAGAGGTGTGGGTCTCCTCAGATTGGTCACCGAGGTTTCACATGTATGGAGGCCGCCCTGTCCCTTTGGGGGCTTTGGCTCCTTGGGCGGCACCACATACGGCTCCTCAATTAATAGGGTCGTGAGTTGAGGGGATCCCTCCTCCTCTGGCAGTGGCGCCAGGCATAACATCTGTTGTGCCTTGGAGATTCACTTCTGAAAGGGTGGAACCAATCATTCAATTAAGGTTTGCAAGATTGAAATGCGGAATGTAAAGTAGCATATTAAAATTACCACGGAGGCGTCACAGGCGGCTTCGAAGCCGCTATCCCTTCCCTCTAGGGGAAAATCATTTTGGGACGGTTTGAATAGTGTCATCCACATAACAGATAGGGAGGTTCGGAAGAAGTGTTGCACAGGCACCGCGTCCTCGGGCTTGAAAGCCCACATCAGGCTGGACCGAAGCTGTAGTGGCAGGATGCAACAGTGGAGCATGACGTCAACCACATCAACATACTTTATCTTCTTCTTGTGAGTCGGAAATTTATCTTCTGTTGTAGCTCTGTCATCTCTCTGGGTTCTGTCGGTGTCAAAAGCGGCCGATCTCGGTTAGGGGGTCCCGAACTATGCGTCTGATGATCGAAGGTAACAGGAGACAAAGGGGACACAATGTTTACCCAGGTTCGGGCCCTCTTAATGGAGGTAATACCCTACTTCTGGCTTGATTGGTCTTGATGAGTAAAGGGGTTACAAGAGTTGATCTACCTCGAGATCGTAATGGCTAAACCCTAGATAACTAGCCTATATGAATTCCGATTGCCTCTACGGACTAACCCCTACGGTTTATGTAGACACCAGAGGGGCCTAGGGTTGTACAGGGTCGGTTTACAGAGAAAGGAAGGTACAAACCCGGACGCCAATCATGCCATCCACGCAAAGGAGAGTCCCATCCGGACACGGGGGAAGGCCTTCTACCTTGTATCTTCACGGCCCATCAGTCCGGCCCATGTCACATAGCCCAGACTCCCGAGGACCCCATAATCTAGGACTCCCTCAGTAGCCCCTAAACCAGTCTTTCGATGACGATGTGTTTGGCACGAAGATTGTCTTCGGCATTGCAAGGCGGTTTCCTCCTCCGAATACTTCGAAGCGGTCTTCTGAATAAGAGATCTATATCCGGTTCTATATAACAGCCACAACCCTCAACCATGAAGGCAATATACTTAATCAAAATAAGATTTTGTCAACTGACAACTTTTTCGGCGAAACGTTACATTTGGCCTCTTTATCATTTCGAAACGTTTTTAGCCTCCCACTTCGCGTTTCAAGGAGCAACCTCTATTGACACGTCTCATCAATGCAGAGATCGTGTCCCCTTATTGCGGGATTCTCATCAATACGGTTTTGAGTAATCCAACCATGCCATTCGCACGACCCCACGGGAACTGGCGAATTTTAAGGCTTGAGGGGGCATTTGATATTCACTACCTATATAACCGGATAAAGACCCCTTCTTTTTGTCTCACGACTTCTTCCTCCATGTGCCTTCCCAGCCGCGAGCTCCAGCGCCCAAGCTTCGATCTTTCCCATTGCCCAACCTCTCCAGCCATGGCCGGATCCGGCTCGCAAGGAACTTCGGGAAGCGGGGTACCTAGCTGCGAGTGTCGCGCGTAGGCTCCCTGCCAAAAAGCAGATCATCCCTACTCCGGAGCCCGGCGAGAGAGTGGTGTTCATCCCCCACTTCCTCCGTGGACAAGGGTTTCCTCTCCATCCTTTTGTCTGCATCCTCTTGTTCTATTACAGGCTAGATTTCCATGATCTAGCCCCAAATTCCTTCCTCCACATATCGGTGTTTATCATCATGTGCGAGGCACTCCTCCGCATCCCCCCACCACCACCACTTCGGCCTATGGCTTAAGGTCTTCAACATGAAGCTGAAAGTGGTCGACGCGCAACACGCAGATTGTGGCGGTGCCATTGTGAGCAAGCTTCCCAATGTCACCTGGCCCAAAGGGGACTTCGTGACAGACTGTCATGATATGTTAACAGGAGTGGTTCTACATCACCGAACCCCGCGGTGCCACATGGGCAGCCACTCCTGAGTTTAAATCTGGACCCCCAATGTGGCTCGCGTCATGGATCAACAAGGGTCAGGACTGGGCGTCGTCTGATGAAGTGATGGTGCTGCAAAAGCGCATAAAAAATATGATAGAGAAGAACATCAGTCTCACCGATATGATTTAGGTGATGCTTTTCCGCCGGATCCTCCCCTGCCAGCGCCGGCCTCTCAACATGCGGGAGTTCAATATGGAAGGGCCGCGAACCCTGCAGCGATTCTTCGGAACAACACATGAAGAGATCTAGAAGCTGCTGTTCAAGGCCCAGAAGACGTGGCCGGAGACGACTGACGACATCGGCCTCGACAGCACGCGTCCGACCACCCCGGTAAGCACTTAGTTTCTGAACATAACTTCAGTTTGTAAATCAAAAGGTATGTTGAGCCTTCCATCCTTTAATCCGGGCTGGACAAAGAAGGCAGAGCGGATCAAGTGTTCGGCTCCGCTACCCAAAGACCCAGCCATTCCCCTGCTAACGAGGATGTTGGTCCCAGCACCGTACCAGGCGCCGGAGAAGAAGGCCAAGAATAAGAGCAAGGAGGCCAAAGGTGGCCTACGCCGTAAAGGTACTTTGGATGCTATGTCCGGAGAGACCGGAGCTCCCTCCTCCCACGAGGGAGATGAAGACGAAGAGGAGTAGGAGGCAGAGAGTGATTCTCCCCTTAAGGGGAGGAATAAGAAGAGGGCAGCCTGCGTAGACATGGAGGCATGGGCGTCGAAGAGAGGGAAAATATCCCTCTCGGACGGCTCAGATTCGGATGCCGAAGTCATCCTCGAACGGCGCCTCAGGGTGAAGCTCCAGACCGCATCATGAGTATCCAAGATGCTTTACATATATCTGGTCTTTTATGATTGTAGGATAACATATTATATTGCATGTTTCAGTACGACCTGTGAACTCCCCCAACTATCATCATCTTTCGGGAATTCTTTGGCGCCGGAGATGGTGGAGAGCGAGACGCCTCCAAGAGCCTCCCCACCACCCACCGCGGATGACACCGAGGTGGTATCCCAAAGGACCTCTCCGGGCCACAGAGAGGTGCAGGAGGCCACCAAGACGGTGCTAGAGGGTAATGCCTCGGCTTCCAAGAACATGGGGGGCACAACCCCCATGGAGACTGACGACGGGGGCCCTAACCAGTCCGGCCCCAGCCAAACACCATTCCGGAGACCCATGTGGCTCTGGAATCAAGTGAGCAACCCCCTTCAAAGGAGGGGGAGCACCAACTCCGGTGGAGACCTCCACTAATCCAGACACGCCGAACACTCTGATGGAGGCACTACAACGTGCTTCCAACGTGGAGGAGCACCGCACACTAATGGTTGTGGTGGTTGAGAAGGTTCTGTCCGCCAAGAATGGGCTGAACGAAGCCTTCACCAGCTTGCTAATAGGCTTTGAGGTATGCGATATAATTTTCTTAGCCACTTTTCGTGTAAAAAAGATGCCTGTGTATAGATAGTAGCCCTTGAGACTCTGCTCGGTTTGTTAAGAAACGGCCGAACAGAGGATCGAATAATAATCGCAGGAGGTAACGTACTAGCCTATTGGTAAATAGGCTTCCCTATTCGCGGCGACCGCCCAGGCCACTGAGGTTTCCAAACTCAAGCGAAAGCTGCAGCTGGCCAATAATGATATCATCCGCATTAACAAGCGGTTCGACGAGGTGCAAGGTAGGTTTTGAAAAATTGTTTACACAACTGAAGTAATATGCCAATGCGGAGTCTAAGCTCCTGTGTTGCTTGATCGTTATTGTAGGTAGTGCGGCCGAGGTCGAGACCTTGAAGTGCGTCGTTGCCCAAGCCAAGGAGCAGGCACGGGTGAGCCAAGTGGCCGCTGACAAAGCGGCCGTGGATTTAAAGGCCAAGCAGGTCGCCCGCCACTGATATGAGGAGTGGGTTACCCAAGTGGAGCAAGAGCTCAAGGACGCCGCCGGCAAGTGCGAGGCCTTGGAAGAGAAGAATAAGGCCCAAGTGGCCGATCTCGCCAAGGCTCTCGAGGGGGCCAAGGAGGCGTGGATCGAGTCCCAGGCGGCTCGCGAGGAGATCAAGCAGGCCGAATAGATAACAGTTGGTAAGCCCTTCCTTTTGCAGAGTAAATTCGGCAGTCAGAAATATGCCTTGGTCACTCGACTATGGAGTTCTCCAAACGCCTTTGCGGATCTTCAGAGGAGTGCGGCCGACGCCGCACAATTCTTCCGGGCCCAGGAGGGGAACACCACGGAGAAGTTCTTCTGGTCATAGTACCTGGAGCGCCCGGCATTGCTGAACAACCACATGATGTAGCTGGTGGAGCTGCATAGGATGTCCGGTTTGGCCATGAAAGACGTCATAGTCCGACTCTGGCCAACCGAACCCATTCGTAGCAATTACTTTGGCCTGGTGAAGCGACTTGTCAATGCGCTGCCCTGAATTGAAGCCGTCGAGCACTCGGCGTGCATCGAAGGTGCACAGATGGCCTTTGCCCGCGTCAAGATGCAATGGGCGAAGATGAAGGCCACCGTCGTGCCGACCGAGGGTGCACCTGAAAGCAAGGACCACCGCAAGCCGAAGCTGTATTTTGACGATGTCTTGGAGGGTGCCCGGATAGTAGAGGGCCAATGCTCGAAGGATATCATGTTTGTATGAATGTATCCGAGCTGTCCAGGTGTTGTTTTATGAACCATGGCTTTGTAATATATTTATGCCTTTATCTAAAATTATTTTCCTCCGGTGCGGCCGTTGTTATGCCTGAGAGTTCTCCAGCCGTCGGATTCAGCCCCCACGTAGATGCTACGGGGGTGTTCGGTATAGCGCACGACCACACTTGACCCAATGTCTTGGTCCGTAAAGGAGGTGTCTACGCAGTGAACTAGGTAATCAGACTATGCGGCTTTATTGTTCTCACTTAGCCATAGGAGTTTGACAATGGGACTAGGAACTAGCCCCTAGTGTGTGTGCGGCTATCCGAACTTGGATACCTTAGGCGCATGACTAGATGAAGGCCACTCCTTCGTATAGTATGGAAGAAATCACAAGAGATTTATGGTGAGTCACCGAATCGCTGACCAGCTCTCGTCATATCATGACAGTCAGTTTTCAGCTTTCTCTACTGTGGTGCTTGACCGTACGAGACAGAAACACAATTGCAGTAGTTCTCCCTTTACCCCCTTAGCCGAACAAGCGGAACGTAGGGTAGCAACCACAGGAGCCGAGCAACCCAACTATTGACCAAAGACATGATTCAGAGCCGATGCATATAATGCAATGTTTGGGACGCCAAAGTGTACTTCTAAAAGTATTTTAGACTTCTTCTTTTTTGAAAATATGTATGGCCAGATAGAGCCCCTGGTATTGAAACTGTACCAGAATGTATATGTGGAAATCTTAGCACAAACGAGAAATGCAGATTATGAAACAAACCAAGACCGAATGAGGGTTGGTAAAAACATGTTTTCATTGTAATCTGTTTGATACATCAAGACGTGCTATTACAGATAGTGCCAAGGCTATTTTACATGCCAAAGTTTGTACACAAGGGAAAGCTGTATACGGGGCATAAAAAAAGATGGCCTTGAAGATCTCATTGATGCCCTGTTGCACGTGTGCGTTGCTTTTGTCCTTGTGGAAAAGATTCCTTGAGAGGAACGGTCCACAGTGGTTTATACGAAAATAGTCCCGAAAAGAGTCCCTGCATGACCGTGAAGTAGCTAGGCTTTAATGCACCTATGGTATTTGAAAAAAAAGGATTGACGAAAAAAGGATCAAGGTCACATAGGGTCGAGCTGCACTATGGTCCTATCCGTATTGTGCCTCCGTCATTGCCCAGGGTATTTTGAATGCGTAATTATGCACACGCGGTACATATGCCGCGTATGTGTGTGGCGATAGACGAAGGCAAAACTGCTAGTCTAGCTCTGGAGTCACCGAGCTATCAGCATGTAGACTAGACCGTACGCATTTAATAGTGTCCGAGGGCTTGATGGCTGACGAGGTGTTCGGCCTAGGGAGGCCGCTCTGCACTTTAGCCACGAGGGCCGTGGTGTGCTCCTCAGTTCGAAGGGAACACTCCGGGTTTCCATTGACTGTGATAAATCTGCGGGGTCAGGGCATTTTGAGCTTTAAGTAAGCATAATGTGGGACCGCATTAAAGTGGGCGAAGGCGGTTCGTCCGAGCAGTGCATGATAACCACTACGGAAGAGGATGATGTCGAAGATCAAGTCTTCGCTTTGGAAGTTATCCGGTGAACCGAAGACTACTTCCAGTGTTATTGAGCCCGTGTAGTGGTCTTCTACTTCGGGTATTGCTACCTCTTGAGCATGCGTTGGTTTTCCCTTGAAGAGGAAAGGGTGACACTAGTACAACGAGCTCCTAAACAAACGGTTTTTAACCCCTTCCCGTGACGGCATTTGGAACTGTCGCCAAGTGAGTGTGGGCGATAGGGGGGTCCTTCCCACACGACCCAGAAACCGTCGGGGATATGCCCTCCTAGCATGCACGCTTGGCAAAATGAGATCGTGCGTGACCAGCGAGTGCTCAAATACGGAAATACGTGCAGTAGAGCTAAAAAAATACAATTATACGGCGAATTTTTTTCCGGTCGCAAGTACATCCCACACAGTCAGTCCCCGCCAAACGTTTTCGTTCGTATGTACATCCCACACAGTCGCACCAAGGAAAATATTTCCGTTCACATGTACATCACAAACATTTTTCCCGTTAAATCATTTGCGTTATTGAATGTATCACACACAGTCAGTAGAAGAAACTATGTGGCAAAGGCTCTCCACCACACAAAGTTTTTATGTGGTAAACGTTTGCGCAAGGTGGCCTAACGCAAACAGTTTTCAAGAGAAAGTCATGTGTGATTGTTCATTGATCCAACACGGTTTATTCCTAGAAACTGTGTGCGTTGCCTGAGGTCATTGCCCACTGTATTTTTTGAACAACCGTTTGCAATAGCAAAACCCAATTAGCAAGCTAATTCTCCATTAACAGGCTAATTATCCGATTATTCATAATCCATTTATTAATTGAATTGACATTTCATATTAAGCACACGATATATTTCATTTTCATAATTGAAATACATCAGAGTACAACATCATATAGCTTCAGCACTCAGCTACCCCATTACATAACTACACCAGGACCAAGTTTCACATGCAACATCTATAACCTTTCAAAATTAGCATCATAGACGGTACATAGATAGATGTATCTCATCTGGAAAACTGCTGAAGCAGAAGGCGAATATTGAGCCTTCATTGATGTTGAAGGTCTTTGTAACTTTAGGCCAGTGCCTGTGGATGATTGACCATCCATCCTTCGTCCTCTTCTGGAACACTTCAATATTGTACCGTGGGTGTTGTATGAATACCTTCCTCGCCTCCTCACCATACAGGTGGTTTGAGAGGTAATCATCAGTGAACTGCTTTGGAAAGGCATGAAAACAAGGATGAGCATAAATATCTTCTCTATATTGGAAATAGGCCAAAGGAATAAAAAAGGCAAGGTATAATAGTTAGTACCATCCTGTAGTGAACTTATGTCTTCTTCATTGTGCAGACAAAGATCTTGTTGTTTTTTGTTGCTAATTTCTTTATCCTAACAATCTTTCTGAGTTTCTTTACTTGACTGATATTCATGGATAACTCATTTCCACATATGCAAAAAGGGTCGAACAGTGGGTCAAATCATCTGACAGCAGGACCTACATGTGCAAGACCAAATTGTTAAAAATCTAAATATTAGAATGGTTCCTACAATTGCATAATAATGTGCTATTAGACAACAGACCATGCACGTGCTAACCTCGATTGTAAACCTAACTACTTCCCATTGTTTCCCTGCAACACATATAAGGTAGTTAGTCATCAGGTTAAGTAAGGGTTCGCATGCTATCAGTAAAATATGTTGATGGAAAATAAGCACATTGCAGATTCATCAGATTAATTCAAGCCACACGAAAAACCCATTTATCCAAACCAATCATGATTAAGAACTAGGAAATATAGAACTTGTATATGTTTCTCATGTATTAAGTGCAACAAAATTCGATTTATTCCTCACATGCACAACAATACAAAATTCTACCCAGGACAATTGGACATCACATTGCAGAATTGAACCAAGCAGTTAACTAAACACCACAACAAATGAACCAACATTAACTAAGCACTACATTGCACAATGAAACATACTCCTAATAGAAGATCACAAAGTTATCCAAACAATTAACTACATCCAATTGTAGCAATTGTATTTGTTTCTCATGTATTTACTACAGCCAAATTCAATTTATTCCTCACATGGTATACAATAACAGAATGCACCCACAACTATTGAACATCGCATTGCAGAATTGAACCAAACAGTTAACTAAACACCACAACATAAATGAACCAAACGTTAACTGAGCACCACATTGCACAATGTATAACCAAACCAAGCATGCTTGTCAACTTGGAAATATAGCAATTGTATTTGTTTCTCATGTATTATGTAAAGAAAAATTCGATTTATTTCTCACATGGAAGACAATACAAAATTGCAACCTAAAGAATTGAACATCACATTTGCAGAATTGAACCAAACAGTTAACTGAAAACGACAACTAATTAACAAAACAGTTTATAAGTGAGCACCACACTGCACGACATATAGAACATATACACTAGAGCAACAGATTGCATGGTAAAATTAGATAGCACAATTCACTAGAATTTGTGAAGGAAAGGCAGGAGCAGCACACGCAACGGGTAAACCGAGCATGCTTAACCGGCGTAGCTAGCAAATGGCAAGGTGCTCCTTCAAGATCTGGGGGTCGGCACGAATGGCAGCCATCGCGACCTCGTCCGCGCATGTGGCCGCGATTTGCTTCTCCGCTGCCAAATGCTCCTTGAGGTCCTGGCTATACTGCGTGCACCATGGCTTAGGCCGGCGCTTATTTGGTGAAGGGGTCGCTGATTTGGGTGGAAGGTATCGCGCTCGCACCGGCGGTCAGGGCATGTGGGATGTGGAAGGAGGAGGATGGGGGTCAGGTGTTGATTACCTGCCTGGATAGGCGAGGCTGAGCAGCGTGAAGGAGGGTTGTCAGCGGCGCTGCAAGCAAGGAGTGAAGGTTTCAACTTGGAAAGGAAGGCGGAAATAGGGGAAATGTGCCTTTTGGTAAGGGGAGGGGGCGGGGAGGTAGATATTTCCACGAAAGCCAAAAATTTGGAATCGCTTCAGCCAAAAACTAGCGCGCAAAGTGTCATCAGACACGGTCCCTTATTCAAAAACGGTCCGAAGATATTTTGTGCGGCATCTCACACGGTTGGTTATAATAAACTGTGTGGGATCGACTTGATTTTTTGTCTTGATTTGAATTACATAATGGGATCACAGCGGCCATGGACGGTGTTTAAATTGCTAGAACTTTTATCTACAGTGAACATGCAACTATAGGTGTGTCATCAAAGAAATTGGAATTATTCAGGGTTCATTTGGACATTTTTATACATTAACTAGGTTTTCTAGGCATTTTATGCACATAATTCAAATTTGATCTACATGCACATGCTCAAGTGCATATAAACTGGTTGAAAAATCAAATATGTGTCCTTGGTTGCATGCTTAGGTCCCATGCAAGCAATGGGAATGAATTTCAAACACCCTGCCACCGTCACTCGGCCGCACATATTGAGATACCTGGTTTTTAAATTCTAGTAAATCCAAAACTCGTCAGAAATTCATGAAACTTGGCATGCTATCATGGAGCAACATCAACATGCCGTGGTAAAATTTTTGTCCCATTTGGGGCAGGTTTGGGTATAAGCTTCTCACAAACCAGCACTTCCCACAACAAGCATGATGGTTTCGGTAGGGAACGTGCCACCTTTCGGGATGAAACGATATCCATTGCCTCTTATTGCTTTCAAAAAAATTTGAGTGTCAACATAGAACAACAAGAGTGTTGTGTTCAATTTTGGAATTTTTTGGGGTTCGCTTGGACATTTTTATGCATTAACTGGGTTTTCGAGGCATTTTATGTGCATAATTCAAATTTGAACTACATGCACATTCTCCAGTGCATATAAACTGGTTGAAAAATCAACTATGTGTCCTTGGGTGCATTCTTAGGTCCCATGCAATAAATAGGAATGAATTTCAAACACCCTACCACCGTCACTCAGCCACAAACATTGAGATACCTGGTTTTTAAATTCTAGTGAATCCAAAACTCGTCTGAAATTCATGAAACTTGGCATGCTATCATGGAGCGGCATCAACATGTTGTAGTAAAAATTTTGTCAGCTTCCCCATGTTTAATTCTGTTTTTAAATATAAAACACTCATCACAAACGTTTTAGTTCGAACACCCGTATGCAAACCGATAGCTTCCCCAGGAAGCCAAGGGAAAATGTGCCGAGCAGGATTTGTGCAGCTCTTGATCGCAAATGTTTTAGATAGAACACCCATATGCAAAGTGAGATCAGCGCAGGATTTGTGCATCCTTTCAACGCAAATGGTTGTTTTGGATGACCCGTGTGCAACCACGTACAAACAATTATTGGGTATGTTGCCATTTGTCAAACTGGATTTACATTTGTTGATCTAGTAACGTTGCCATTTGTCAATCCTTGTAACACTGCGATTTGTCAAAATATGCAGCTAGAAATCATTAGCACTATCTAATTTTTGTAACTAAACTTCAGTAATTAAGCATAGATTTCATTCATAGATTAAGCAGGCATTCTTAATTTATACAAACAGTTCAACTCAACAGCTGAACCGACCAAACTTCTCCCCAATTGTTGCCAACCACATACTGAAATAGCTAGTTCAACTATATATACTAGCTAAGTTTAAGTGTGTTGTACAGTTCGACCACACATCTATAGTCAGATGAACTAAACGAAATAGCCCCTAAATACTACTACTACCACGGAGGGGCTTTGTGCTACTTCCAGTAGCCTCTCCTCTACCGAGCGCACTCACCCCCTCAATAAGAGGCAGAGGAAGAGGAGGGGCCTAACGACGAGCTAGACAAATGCAATACGGTGCCTGCCGCTGCTGCACGTTCAGCGATGCTCGCCAGCTCGAACGCCCACTGCTGCTCCAGGCGATCCCTCTTCGAAGCGGCCGGACTGCTCGTAGATCTCTTGATTACTCGCCTCTACGTCGGCATGTGCTGCCGCAATAGCTGTGGTAAGGCTCTTTGCATGCTCGACGAGGCGCTCCTCCTCCTCCCACAGGAACTCAATGTAGCGCGCAAGGTCGCTGACGCACGTGCGGGCCTCCACCTCCGCCTCCCGCCTTTGGGCCACGGCGGCGGAGCGGGTGATAATCCTGGCGGTCGACAGTGGGCTGGCGGCCACGTCGGCCGGCGATGGGGTCCTTAGATAAATTAGTAGAATCGGACATAGTCCATATCATAGTCGGGATTCTACAGTTTTGTGCATGATTCTATGATTTGGATCGCGACTCAACATGGCTTCTACCTGATCCGGATTCATAGTGGGACTTGGATCGACATGGTTCCGTAGGGTCGTGAAGTCGTAGGATTCTAGCAGTCGAGTTGGGATTCTGACTACCTTGCTGGCGGCCACGGCGGACGGCGATGGGGTGGCGGACACGACCACCACCTCCCGCCTTCGGGCCGCAGTGGCGGAGTGGGTGATGGCCATGGTGGCCGGCAGTGGGGTGGCGGCCATGACGGCCACCTCCGGCCTTCGAACCACGACGGCGGAGTGGGAGATGGCCCTGGCTTTCGACGGTGGTGTGGAGGGAACGGCGGCCGGCAACAGCTGCCGACGGGTAGCGGCGGCGGAGCGTGTGCTGGGTGTTCCACGCACACCCAACAGGGACGCCACACGCACTACACTACGCCGGGGATTGCGTCGCCGCCGCGGTGTAGCCTCCCAGCTGGTGTTGTCCTCTGATGACGGCGGAGTGGCTGAGCGACGACGACGGACCGGTGCCATTAGCGATTGTGGGAGAAGCAGACGAGATAAGCTACAGGGAGGGAGGGGAAAATGAGACGCAGGACTCACCGACTGTCAGGGTTTTTATAGCATGCCGGTAAGCATTGCGATTTTGGGGGATTTCACCGAGTCGGGTGTGAAGCTTGCGCAGGAACCTGCGAAGTTGTGCAGGAACGGGCTCATCGACGATTCATTGGCGCCACCGTTTGGCCAAAAGAACGCCCCCGCGTGCGGTGCAAGCTTGCGTTGTAAGCCGTCTGTGGCAGCGGGGTGACATGACGTGCAAGAGGAAACGTTTAATAAAAAAAGTTTGCGATTTAATTACCTACTATACCCCTGTCCTAGTTTATACGTAGGATTTAACTAATAAAATACGAATACATGTCACCAAAGATTATATCGTTGGAGTCATATTTGAACATAGTTTCCAGCTATACAATTTTTGTAACATGCATTAACACTGTTTTGGTTAAATTTAAGGTTATATACCAGCAAGCGTTTTCCCACAACACACGGCTTATTCCATCACAAACAACTCGGATGGATCAACTGTATGCCACGTATCGCACATGCAACTCTAATCTGATTCCTTCTTGATGTCTATGACACCGCTCGCACAGTTCGCCTTATTTGCCACGTATCACTGTGCCGTCCTCTGCTCGCATCCCTCGGCAAGTTCTTCTTGCTGTTTGGCACCGCAGCGCGCTGTGCTCGTTGTTAGGCGCCCCGATGCGCTCTGTCACGTCCGTTGGCGTGCTCGGCTGGTGGACAGCTTTTCCTTGCACGTTCAACTGCTATATGCATATATATACTAGCAAGATGCCCGTGCGTTGCACGGAACATCAAGATACATTTGTATGAGTAGTTTATCTTGTGAGAGAAAAGGATGAATGAGAGAAGTCCTTATCTGCAAGTGTGGAGAGAGGAACGGGTATCTTTTTGCAAAATTGTCATAGTTTGCTTTCTTTCCGTCAGATATAGATCAGACGGTCTATATTACATGATGGCAAGCACACCATCATCACCAACTCGGTCTTTTATAAGAGTAGAGATGGTTGATCGCCGTTGAGACGACCGTGGAGCGCTCTACTTGCGTCCCTCCGCGCGTGCTCTGCCAGCGGTTGGGCATGCACACGATCACGTCGGGGGCCCCATATACAGGCGGTTGCGCCATGCACATTGCCACGCGATGTAGTTACGTGCGGCACGATGGAGTTACGTGCTGCAAATTAGAACTGCCATCATGGCCTGCCGATATTCCTGGTCGTCCGGCTTTCCCTTTAATTCCCGCGGCCACTATAACCTTAGTCTCTTCAACCTTTTGATCGCGCCCCACAACACAACAAGCACACCCACGACGACACATAGAGAGGGGATGTCCAGCGGAGCTCCAATGGAGTTAGGCAAGCATAGAGTGGAGACCCACCTGAGGGAGACGGATCTCTCGGTGGTGTACACCATCGACCCGGCCGTGGTGGACGACTACATCAACAGCGTTGAGAAGTTGCTTGCTGGAGACAAGTAAAAGGTGGCCGGCATCGACCTCCAACACACCGCAGGTCGTCCCGGCATAGATCAGAAGGTTGTCGTCGCCTAGTTGTGCATGCGCTATCATGTACTCATCTACCACTACTACATGGCCACAGAGCCTTGCGACCGTTTCAACAGGTTTGTCAACTGCACTGACTACAACTTCGCCATGGTGGAAACCACCAATGATGTAAAAGCGCTCAGTGTTACGGGCTTGGCCTACAAGAACCTTGTCGAAATCCATGACCACTACAGGGTCTGGCGCAGCACGAAGAAGGACTCCCTGGTCGAACTCGCCTTGGCCATCATTGACCCCTACTACGAAAAGATGAAGCAGGATGCCCAAAGAACAAGTCTCGTATCCTGGCATGGGGCCTGGATGCGGCAACTGGATGAACCTCATCTCAGGTTTGCGGCCAAGAGTGTGTACACATGCTACGAGATGCACCGGCGGATCATTGACATGAGGAAATGCCTCGTTACCAAAATCGACAAGCCCAGATCGAGCCACAAGCAGAGCAAGCGTCACAAGAAGTAGATGATGATCAGATGATTGTTTATTCTAGTTAATCATGCATGTAATATATAGTTTACTTTATTGGTGTGTGGAAATGTCATGTGTGTAGTAGCCACCTATGTAATTGTGCATGTAATAGTTTACCTATGTAAGTGGATGTTTAATTTGGTTATGCAAGCATATCCTTGTAAGTGGATACAGACACACACACACACACTTACAAGGACACGCGGTAATATTATCAGAATAACTATTATGATAACACTTCCGTACTGCATGCTCAACGCGAGGGCACTACACTTTCTTTAGCTAGAGCACTGCAGTACTGAGGCGAGTGAACTTCCCGTGGCAAAAAACTGCACGCACTATTTTTTTTGGTACTATTTTCGCTCTAATTTTTTAACCATTTGTCGGAACGAGGCATGTAATATATCACTGAAAAGCTATGTATTAGGCGCAACTTGGCCATGTTGAACACTTTTCGAGATTCCTAACGATTTAAAAGCAGTTTTGAAAATGGTGCGGCCCACAACGAGTGGCAGCGAGCGTTTTTTCGCATTTTTTTCTAAACCGCTCGTCGGAATGCGGCAAATAATACACCATTGAATAGATATCGTTGAGGCTCATCTTTTTCATATCTATTTATTTCTCTAATTCGTTACGGTTTAAGGGCAGTTTCAAATTTACTAAATCGCGGAATTCTGTTTTTCAAAAAAATTCAAATTTTCGGTACTGTTTTCACTCTAGTTTTTTAACCGTTTGTCGAAACGAGGCGTGTAATATGTCGTTGGAAAGCTATGGACAATGCGCAACTTTCATATGTAGAAATGGTTTTGAGATTCTTTACAGTTTTAAGTTAATTTTGAAAATCGTGTGGCAGACGACAAGTGGCAGCGGCCGTTTTTCGCGAAATTTTTACAAACTGGTCGTTGAAATGATTAAAATGATATGCCGTTGGAAAGATATCGACGAGACGCAACTTTTTCATGTAGAACACTCTCTCTAATTCCTTATGGTTTAAGAGCGGTTTTAAATTTACCGAAATGCGGACACTCTGTTTTTCGCGACACCCAAATCGACGTGGTTACTTCATCCGACTGAAAACCGCAGTGTATCGGACGGAAAACCGCACTGCATCAGACGAGCAAGAGAACTAGATGGTTTCTTTTATTCGAATGTAATTTTTTCAAGGACGAAAAGGTAGAGTGCACTTCACATCGGGTGTAAATGAACCACAACACTATCAAGAAGTGAACCGCATTATTCTTTTTGTTGTTTCCGTAATATTTTTTCCGCTCTTACGAGATGAACAACATCAAAAGGCTGACCGCACTGCTTCAGATGAAAAACCACACTGCATCCGACGTGCAAGCAAACTGCATGTTTTTTCTTTTTCATGTGAGGAGCTTAACTTTTTCGGTTTAAACAAACTTCTTGATGATAGAAACAGAACTGCATCTATTTTTTCCTACATCGTTTTTTGGTGCAATTTTATCCAACACGCAAAAATAAACACAACAAACTGCTAGGGCGAGGACCGTGGAGGATATACTACATTGTTTTCCAAAACGAATTGCTTTTTAAGCCAAACTACATCCATTTTTTACTACTTTTTTCTCCCTACGTTTCTCAAAACAACAAAATGAACTTCAAATGAACATTGATGTTCTCTTCTCTTACTTACTTAGCGCACTTCAAATGATTTCCAGAAGAAAATATAAAAATGAGTGAACTTCAAATGAATATGCTGGGAAATAAATTAACGTTTTTGTGAACCACAGGAGTGCACTGCATGCTGCTAGCTCAGGGACTGCAACCTGAACCTCAAGAATAGCGAGCCACATGGTCAAGTAAAATGAGCTGCAACACAACTCGAGATGAAATGCTTTTGTAAACAAAATCATATATACGTGCCTAAAAAAACACAACCATATTTCTTTCACACACAAACTCATTTTTTTCTTTACACAGCCATCACATCTTCACACCTGAACCCATCCCATGCCAAACAGAACCGTGACGGGATGCGCCGTCTTCTTCATAGCCAACTCCTTTGTTTTTGCCGGTCGTCTTCTCTCTGCAAAAATAACTACACTCAAACACAAGAACAAACAACATAGCAGATGGTGTATGGAGGAGCAAGAGGGTGAGATCGTGTTCATGGGAGAAGCGGGTGTCTGGGAGGAGGAGGTGAGGCTGTGGGGAGGGGAGATGGAAAGGAGCTCCGGCCGGATGGTGGATCTGCACTGGACCATGTATCCCCGGCGAGCTGCACTGGCATGACAACCAAGTATAGCAGCTGGAGGCCAACGACACAGGTGTGGCGAGGCGGTTCAGAGAAAGAGCAGAATAGGAGGATCCGAGGTCGGGAGGTTCGCCGGATGCCAACGAGCAACAATCCAGGGAGGGGAAGAAGTAATCCACAAAGGGAAGGGGGATTTGGGGCACCATGGATCCAGGGTGGAGGAGGTGGGCGCTACACCATGTGCTCTTTTGGATCTGGAGCGGAGAAGGTTAGGACGTGTGGCGGCGTTGCGGCGGCCGTATGGGTCTCGCGACGACGGCGACACGTCACAGGAGGACGCAGCTGGCGGGATCCGAAGGTAGGGGGTGCGTCACAGGAGGGCAGCGCCGGAGCTAGAGCTGGAGGTGGTGGATCTCGGGTGGCAGATTGGGAGGTGGGAAGGGGGCTGCTCGGGGCGGCGCATAGGGTAGGATGGCGACGTGTTGGGTAGGGCGGTCGGCAGCAGGGTTGCTCCGGTGGGGCTCCGGTGCGCTGAAGGAGGTGGTAGGAGGGGGTGGTGGCTGGAGAGGAAGAAGGAGGTGGGCATAGGAAGCGGGAGGGGAGGGAAGGTGTGCAGGTCAGGGAGGTTGGTGAGATGCGGGGCGGGGTGGTCCTTTTTGTTCTGGTTCGGGGGCTGAGCAGATGTTATCAGAATAAGGAGGTGTTATTAGAATAAGACTCTAAAGGGTGTTATCATAATAGACCCACCATAAATATATATATATATATATATTGTTGTTCTGTATGCAATCCCATTGCACAACACACGCGTTTTGTTAAGTTGAACCATTTCTGTTCTCTTGTATCAACGCAAACAGTTCATCCGAGTGAACTGCATGCCTTATATCGCAAACACCTTGATCTAGTCGACCGTTTCTTTGGTGTTGCCTAATCACAAATAGTTCATCCGAGTGAACCGTATGCTGTATATCGCACACACCTTCATATGGCTTCCCTTTTCTTTTGTTTTGCCTAATCACAAACAGTTCATCCGAGTGAACCATATGTTGTGTATCGCACACGCCGTCACCTGGCTGTCCGTTTCTTTTGTTCCTCCTCATCACAAACACTTAATTGAACTGAACCGTATGGCCTTCATCGCACATGCCATTAAAATCTGAACTGTGTTTGAGGCATCCTCCACCGCAAATGTTTTGCACCTTTTTTGATGGTTTTGATGCACCACCATTTGTAATTATTGCATCGCACAATGTTTCTCGAAGGGTCTCTGATCATAGTGTCGCGTTAGCAGCAGCCTGAAGTAGTGTGATGCAGCAAAGTAGTGTATGTATTTCCCTCAGTTTTTGAGAACCAAGGTATCAATCCAGTAGGATACAACGCACAAGTCACCTAGTACCTGCACAAACAATCAAGAACCTTGCTACCAACGCGATAAAAAGGGTTGTCAATCCCTTCACGGTCACTCGCAAAAGTGAGATTTGATAAAGATAGTAAAATAAGTATTTTTGGTATTTCTGTTGTATAGATTGGAAAGTAAAGATTGGAAAATAGTAAACGAGATGCGATGTAAATAAAAGAGATGCAATACAATAAGAAAGAGACCATGGGCCATAGGTTTCACTAGTGGCTTCTCTCAAGATAGCATGTATTACGGTGGGTGAACAAATTACTGTCGAGCAATTGATAGAAAAGTGCATAGTTATGAAGATATCTAAGGCAATGATTATGAATATTGGCATCACATCTGTGTCAAGTGGATCGAAATGATTCTGCATCTACTACTATTACTCCACACATCAACCGCTTTGCAGCATGCATCTAGAGTATTAAGTTCACAAGAACAGAGTAACGCTTTAGGCAAGATGACATGATGTAGAGGGATAAAATCAAGCAATATGGTATAAACCCCATAGTTTTATCCTCGATGGCAACAATACAATACGTGCCTTGCTGCGCTACTGTCACTGGGAAAGGACACCACAAGATTGAACCCAAAGCTAAGCACTTCTCCCATTGCAAGAAAGATCAATCTAGTAGGCCAAACTAAACCGATAATTCGAAGAGACTTGCAAAGATATCAAATCATGCATATAAGAATACAAAGAACCAAATAATATTCATAGGTAATCTTGTTCATAAACCCACAATTCATCGGATCTCGTAAAACACACCGCAAAAGAGTATTACATCGAATAGATCTCCAAGACCATCGAGGAGAACTTTGTATTGAGAATCAAAGAGAGAGAGAAGAAGCCATCTAGCTTATAACTATGGACCCGAAGGTCTGTGGTAAACTACTCACGCTTCATCGGAGAGGCTATGGTGTTGATGTAGAAGCCCTCCGTGGTCAATTGCCCCTCTGGCAGGTCGCCGAAAGAGGCCCCAAGATGGGATCTCACAGGTACAGAAGGTCGCAGAGGTGGAAAAGTGGTTTCGTGGCAGTCTGCGATCGAACTAGGGTATAAGAGTATATATAGGCGAAAGAAGTACGTCGGTGGAGCTACGAGGGGCCCATGAGGGTGGGGGCGCGCCCTCCTGCCTCGTGGCCGCCTCGTGGCATTCCAGACTTCAACTCCAAGTCTTTTGGTTTGCTTTCAGTCCAAGAAAGGTCATCGCGAAGGTTTATTTCGTTTGGACTCCGTTTGGTATTCGTTTTCTACGAAACACTAAAATAGGCAAAACAACGGAAACTGGCACTGGGCCTCCGGTAAATAGGTTAGTCCCAAAAATAATATAAAAGAGCATATTAAAGCCCATTAAACATCCAAAAAGAATAATATAATAGCATGGAATAATCAAAAATTATAGATACGTTGGAGACGTATCAAGCATCCCCAAGCTTAATTCCTGCTCGTCCTCGAGTAGGTAAATGATAAAAACAGAATTTTTGATGTGGAATGCTACCTAACATAATTATCAGTGTAATTTTATTTATTGTGGCATGAATGTTCAGATCCGAAAGGTTCAAGACAAAAGTTTAATATTGACATAAAAATAATAATACTTCAATCATACTAACAAAGTAATCATGTCTTCTCAAAATAACATGGCCAAAGTAAGTTCATCCCTACAAAATCATATAGTTTCCCTATGCTCCATCTTCATCACACAAAGTATTCAAATCATGCACAACCCTGATGACAAGCCAAGCAATTGTTTCATACTTTAGTATTCTCAAACTTTTTCAACTTTCACGTAATACATGAGTGTGAGCCATGGATATAGCACTATAGGTGGAATAGAATGGTGATTGTGGGGAAGACAAAAAGGAGGAAGGTGGTCTCACATCAACTAGGCATATTAATGGGATATGGAGATGCCCATCAATAGATATCAATGTGAGTGAGTAGGGATTGCCATGCAACGGATGCACTATAGCTATAAATGTATGAAAGCTCGACAAAAGTAACTAAGTGGGTGTGCATCCAACTTCATTGCTCATGAAGACCTAGGGCATTTTGAGGAAACCCATTGTTGGAATATACAAGCCAAGTTCTATAACGAAAATTCCCACTGGTATATGAAAATGACAAAATAAGAGACTCTCTATTATGAAGATCATGGTGCTACTTTGAATCACAAGTGTGGAAAAAAAAGGATAGTAGCATTGTCCCTTCTCTCTTTTTCTGTTTTTTTGTTTTGCTTCATTGGCTTCTATTTTTTTCCTCACACGGGACAATGCTCTAATAATTATAATTATCACACTTCTATTTATTTACAACTCAAGGATTACAACTCTATACTTAGAACAAAATATGACTCTATATGAATGCCTCCGGCGGTGTACCGGGATGTGCAATGAATCAAGAGTGACATGTATGAAAAAATTATCAATGGTGGCTTTGCCACAAATACGATGTGAACTACATGATCATGCAAAGCAATATGACAATGATGAAGCGTGTCATAATAAATGGAACGGTGGAAAGTTGCATGGAAATATATCTCGGAATGGCTATGGAAATGCCATAATAGGCAGGTATGGTGGCTGTTTTGAGGAAGGTAAATGGTGGGTTTATGGTACCGGCGAAAGTTGCGCGGTACTAGAGAGGCTAGCAACGGTGGAAGGGTGAGAGTGCGTACAATCGATGGACTCAACATTAGTCATAAAGAGCTCACATACTTATTGCAAAAATCTACAAGTCATCAAAACCTAGCACTACGTGCATGCTCCTAGGGGGATAGATTGGTAGGAAAATACCATCGCTCGTCCCCGACTGCCACTCATAAGGAAGACAATCAACGAAATACCTCATGCTTCAAATTTGTTACACAACGGTTACCATACGTGCATGCTACGGGACTTTCAAACCTCAACACAAGTATTTCTCCAATTCACAACTACTCAACTAGCATGACTCCAATATCACCTTCTTCGTATCTCAAAACAATCATAAGGAATCAAACTTCTCATAGTATTCAATGCACTTTATATGAAAGTTTTTATTATACCCATCTTGGATGCCCATCATATTAGGACTAGTTTTATAGCGAAAGAAAATTACCATGCTGTTCTAAAATACTCTCAGCATAATATAACTGAAGCATGAGAGATCAATAATTTCTATTAAATAAAACCACCACCGTGCTCTAAAAAGTTATAAGTGAAGCACTAAAGCAAAATTAACTAGCTCAAAAGATATAAGTGAAGCACATAGAGTATTCAATAAATTACGATTCACGCGTGTCTCTCCAAAAAGGTGTGTTTAGCAAGGATGATTGTTGTAAACTAAAAATCAAAGACTCAAATCATACAAGACTCTCCAAGAAAAACACATATCATGTGGTGAATAAAAATATAGACTCAAGTAAAGTTACCGATAGACGAAGACGAAAGAGGGGATGCCTTCCGGGGCGTCCCCAAGCTTAGGCTTTTGGTTGTCCTTGAATCTTACCTTGGGGTGCCTTGGGCATCCCCAAGCTTAGGCTCTTGTCACTCCTTATTCCAAAATCCATCAAATCTTTACCCAAAAACTTGAAAACTTCACAACACAATACTTCAACAGAAAATCTCATGAGCTCCATTAGTATAAGAAAATAAACCATCACTTTAAGGTACTATAATGAACTCATTCTTTATTTATATTGGTGTTAAACCTACTGTATTCCAACTTCTCTATGGTTCATACCCCCGATACTAGCCATTGATGCATCAAAATAAGCAAACAACACACGAAAAATAGAATCTGTCAAAAATAGAACAGTCTGTAGCAATCTAGAGGTTTCGAATACTTCTCTAACTGCAAAAATTCTGAAAACTAAGGACGACCAGAAGAAAAAGTATATTGATCAACTTCATTTGGAATTGGTATTTTATCACTCTCTGGTAAAAAATGATCATTATTTTCATGAGCGCATACTTTCTGTTTTTATCAGCAAGATCAAACAACAATCACCCAAGAAGATCCTAAAGGCTTTACTTGGCACAAACACTAATTAAAACATAAAAACACAAACCTAACAGAAGCTAGATGAATTATTTATTACTAAACAGGAAAACAAAGTAAAGAATAAAAATAAAATTGGGTTGCCTCCCAACAAGCACTATCGTTTAACGCCCCTAGCTAGGCATAAAAACAAGAATAGATCTAGGTATTGCCATCTTCTCCATTTTGGTGATAAAGAGAGAATTTCTTTTCTAAAGCACTTATCTTTATATTTTGTGAGAGTATGTGTCCATTAATGGTATAAGAAAGATTAAGCACACTACGGAAATTTGCATCTAAGCTAGCCTTCATCTCTTTGATAATTTCATTCTGATAAAAACACAAAAGAGGGATTCAACCTTTTCACTCATGGGGTGCCCAAATATAGCTTTCATCTTTTCATAGGTATCGATGGCATCCCCCTCAAGTAAACCTTCTTCAAAAATAGAATCCAAAACTTGCTTGAAAGAAGAAGCTAAGCCAACATAAAAACTTTTTAAGTAAATCTCAATTTGATACTGGGGAACATAGCTGGCTCGGATCCTTAATAGCCTATCCCAAGCATCTTTCAAAGATTCATCAAGAAAATAATGAAACATTCCGGGATCATCTCCATCGAAATTATTCAAAATCTCACCGATAATCCTAGTAGGTCTTTCCATAGCATCATTATTTATGAGCTTCAAAAGGACAGAGGGACTATCCAAATTATTAAAACCCGGGAGAAAACCCTTAGCCCCTTTTGGTTTGGCCATGGCGATACAAAGGCAAAGGTTTTCGAAAATCATTTTAGAAGTGGGGGAGAGGAAAACGAGAGGCAAATGGCAAATAAATGTAATGTGAGGGCAAAGAGTTTATGATGGGTACTTGGTATGTCTTGACTTGGCGTAGATATCCCCGGCAATGGCGCTAGAAATCCTTCTTGCTACCTCTTGAGCACACGTTGGTTTTTCCCTTGACGAGGAAAGGGTGATGTAGCAAAGTAGTGCAACTATTTCCCTCAGTTTTTGAGAACCAAGGTATCAATCCAGTAGGAGACAACGCACAAGTCACCTAGTACCTGCACAAACAATCAAGAACCTTGCTACCAACGCGATAAAAAGGGTTGTCAATCCCTTCATGGTCACTCGCAAAAGTGACATCTGATAAAGATAGTAAAATAAATATTTTTGGTATTTTTGTTGTATAGATTGGAAAGTAATGATTGCAAAATAGTAAAAGAGATGCGATGTAAATAAAAGAGATGCAATATAATAAGAAAGAGACCTGGGAGCCATAGGTTTCACTAGTTGCTTCTCTCAATATAGCATGTATTACGGTGGGTGAACAAATTACTGCCGAGCAATTGATAGAAAAGTGCATAGTTATGAAGATATCTAAGGCAATGATCATGAATATAGGCATCACGTCTGTGTCAAGTGGATCGAAACGATTCTGCATCTACTACTATTACTCCACACATCGACCGCTATCCAGCATGCATCTAGAGTATTAAGTTCACAAGAACAGAGTAACGCTTTAGGCAAGATGACATGATGTAGAGGGATAAAATCAAGCAATATGGTATAAACCCCATAGTTTTATCCTCGATGGCAACAATACAATACGTGCCTTGCTGCCCTACTGTCACTGGGGAAGGACCCCACAAGATTGAACCCAAAGCTAAGCACTTCTCCCATTGCAAGAAAGATCAATCTAGTAGGCAAAACTAAACCGATAATTCGAAGAGACTTGCAAAGATATCAAATCAAGCATATAAGAATACAAAGAAGAACCAAATAATATTCATAGGTAATCTTGTTCATAAACCCACAATTCATCGGATCTCGTCAAACACGCCGCAAAAGAGTATTACGTCGAATATATCTCCAAGAACATCGAGGAGAACTTTGTATTGAGAATCAAAGAGAGAGAGAGAAGAAGCCATCTAGCTAATAACTATGGACCCGAAGGTCTGTGGTAAACTACTCACGCTTCATCGGAGAGGCTATGGTGTTGATGTAGAATCCCTCCGTGGTCAATTCCCCCTCTGGCAGATCGCCGGAAGAGGCCCCAAGATGGGATCTCATGGGTACAGAAGGTCGCGGAGGTGGAAAAGTGGTTTCATGGCTTTCTGCGATCGGTCTAGGGTATAAGGGTATATATAGGCGGAAGAAGTACGTCGGTGGAGCTACGAGGGGCCCATGAGGGTGGGGGCGCGCCCTCCTGCCTCGTGGCCGCCTCGTGGAATTCCAGACTTCAACTCCAAGTCTTTTGGTTTGCTTTCAGTCCAAGAAAGGTCATCACGAAGGTTTATTTCGTTTGGACTCCGTTTGGTATTCCTTTTCTACGAAACTCTAAAATAGGCACAAAACGGAAACTGGCACTGGGCCTCCGGTTAATAGGTTAGTCCCAAAAATAATATAAAAGAGCATATTAAAGCCCATTAAACATCCAAAATAGATAATATAATAGCATGAAACAATCAAAAATTATAGATACGTTGGAGACGTATCAAGCATCCCCAAGCTTAATTCCTGCTCGTCCTCGAGTAGGTAAATGATAAAAACAGAATTTTTGATGTGGAATGCTACCTAACATAATTATCAGTGTAATTTTCTTTATTGTGGCATGAATGTTCAGATCCGAAAGGTTCAAGACAAAAGTTTAATATTGACATAAAAATAATAATACTTCAATCATACTAACAAAGTAATCATGTCTTCTCAAAATAACATGGCCAAAGTAAATTCATCCCTGCAAAATCATATAGTTTCCCTATGCTCCATCTTCATCACACAAAGTATTCAAATCATGCACAACCCTGATGACAAGCCAAGCAATTGTTTCATACTTTAGTATTCTCAAACTTTTTCAACTTTCACGTAATACATGAGCGTGAGCCATGGACATAGCACTATAGGTGGAATAGAATGGTGATTGTGGGGAAGACAAAAAGGAGGAAGGTGGTCTCACATCAACTAGGCGTATTAATGGGATATGGAGATTCCCATCAATAGATATCAATGTGAGTGAGTAGGGATTGCCATGCAACGGATGCACTATAGCTATAAATGTATGAAAGCTCAACAAAAGAAACTAAGTGGGTGTGCATCCAACTTGCTTGCTCATGAAGACCTAGGGCATTTTGAGGAATCCCATTATTGGAACATACAAGCCAAGTTCTATAACAAAAATTCCCACTGGTATATGAAAATGACAAAATATGAGACTCTCTATTATGAAGATCATGGTGCTACTTTGAAGCACAAGTGTGGAAAAAAGGATAGTAGCATTGTCCCTTCTCTCTTTTTCTGTTTTTTTTGTTTTGCTTCATTGGCTTCTCTTTTTTTCCTCACACGGGACAATGCTCTAATAATGATGATCATCACACTTCTATTTATTTACAACTCAAGGCTTACAACTCTATACTTAGAACAAAATATGACTCTATATGAATGCCTCCGGCGGTGTACCGGGATGTGCAATGAATCAAGAGTGACATGTATGAAAAAATTATCAATGGTGGCTTTGCCACAAAAACGATGTGAACTACATGATCATGCAAAGCAATATGACAATGATGAGGCGTGTCGTAATAAATGGAACGGTGGAAAGTTGCATGGCAATATATCTCGGAATGGCTATGGAAATGCCATAATAGGCAGGTATGGTGGCTGTTTTGAGGAAGGTAAATGGTGGGTTTATGGTACCGGCGAAAGTTGCGCGGTACTAGAGAGGCTAGCAATGGTGGAAGGGTGAGAGTGCGTATAATCCATGGACTCAACATTAGTCATAAAGAACTCACATACTTATTGCAAAAATCTACAAGTCATCAAAACCTAGCACTACGTGCATGCTCCTAGGGGGATAGATTGGTTGGGAAATACCATCGCTCGTCCCCGACTGCCACTCATAAGGAAGACAATCAATGAAATACCTCATGCTTCAAATTTGTTACACAACGGTTAACATATGTGCATGCTACAGGACTTTCAAACCTCAACACAAGTATTTCTAAAATTCACAACTACTCAACTAGCATGACTCCAATATCACCATCTTCATATCTCAAAACAACCATAAGGAATCAAACTTCTCATAGTATTCAATGCACTTTATATGAAAGTTTTTATTATACCCATCTTGGATGCCCATCATATTAGGACTAGTTTTATAGCCAAAGAAAATTACCATGCTGTTCTGAAAGACTCTAAGAATAATATAAGTGAAGAATGAGAGATCAATAATTTCTATAAAATAAAACCACCACCGTGCTCTAAAAAGTTATAAGTGAACCACTAAAGCAAAATTAACTAGCTCAAAAGATATAAGTGAAGCACATAGAGTATTCAAATAAATTACGATTCACGCGTGTCTCTCCCAAAAGGTGTGTTTAGCAAGGATGATTGTTTTAAAATAAAAATCAAAGACTCAAATCATACAAGACTCTCCAAGAAAAACACATATCATGTGGTGAATAAAAATATAGACTCAAGTAAAGTTACCGATAGACGAAGACGAAAGAGGGGATGGCTTCCGGGGCGTCCCCAAGCTTAGGCTTTTGGTTGTCCTTGAATTTTATCTTGGGGTGCCTTGGGCATCCCCAAGCTTAGGCTCTTTCCACTCCTTATTCCAAAATCCATCAAATCTTTACCCAAAAACTTGAAAACTTCACAACACAAAACTTCAACAGAAAATCTCATGATCTCCGTTAGTATAAGAAAATAAACCATCACGTTAAGGTACTGTAATGAACTCATTCTTTATTTATATTGGTGTTAAACCTATCATATTCCAACTTCTCTATGGTTCATACCCCCAGATACTAGCCATAGATGCATCAAAATAAGCAAACAACACACGAAAAAACAGAATCTGTCAAAAATAGAACACTCTGTAGCAATCTGGAGGTTTCGAATACTTTTGTAACTGCAAAAATTATGAAACTAAGGACGACCAGAAGAAAAAGTATATTAATCAACTGCAGTTGGAATTGGTATATTATCGCTCTCTGGTAAAAAATGATCATTATTTTCATGAGCGCATACTTTCTGTTTTTATCAGCAAGATCAAACAACAATCACCCAAGAAGATCCTAAAGTCTTTACTTGGCACAAACACTAATTAAAACATAAAAACACAATCCTAACAGAAGAAAGATGAATTATTTATTACTAAACAGGAAAACAAAGTAAAGAATAAAAATAAAATTGGGTTGCCTCCCAACAAGCGCTATCGTTTAACGCCCCTAGCTAGGCATAAAAACAAGAATAGATCTAGGTATTGCCATCTTCTCCATTTTGGTGATAAAGAGAGAATTTCTTTTCTAAAGCCTTATCTTTCTATTTTGTTAGAGTATGTGTCCATTAATGGTATAAGAAAGATTAAGCACACTACGGAAATTTGCATCTAAGCTAGCCTTCATCTCTTTGATAATTTCATTCTGGTAAAAACACAAAAGAGAGGTGGATTCAACCTTTTCACTCATGGGGTGCCCAAATATAGCTTTCCTCTTTTCATAGGTATCGATGGCATCCCCCTCAAGTAAACCTTCTTCAAAAATAGAATCCAAAACTTGCTTGAATGAAGAAGGTAAGCCAACATAAATTTTTTTAAGTAAATATCAATTTGATATTGGGGCACATAGCTGGCTCGGATCCTTAATAGCCTATCCCAAGCATCTTTCAAAGATTCATCAAGCAAATAATGAAACATTCCGGGATCATCTACATCAAAATTATTCAAACTCTCACCGATAATCCTGGTAGGTCTTTCCATAGCATCATTATTTATGAGCTTCAAAAGGACAGAGGGACTATCCAAAGTATTAAAACCCGGGAGAAAACCCTAAGCCCCTTTTGGTTCGGCCATGGCGATAGAAAGGCAAAGGTTTTCGAAAATCATTTTAGAAGTGGGGGAGAGGAAAACGAGAGGCAAATGGCAAATAAATGTAATGTGAGGTCAAAGAGTTTATGATGGGCACTTGGTATGTCTTGACTTGGCGTAGATCTCCCCGGCAACGGCGCTAGAAATCCTTCTTGCTACCACTTGAGCACACGTTGGTTTTTCCCTTGAAGAGGAAAGGGTGATGCAGCAAAGTAGTGCAAGTATTTCCCTCAGTTTTTGAGAACCAAGGTATCAATCCACCTAGTGCCTACACAAACAATCCAGAACCTTACAACCAACGCGATAAATGGGTTGTCAATCCCTTCATGGTCACTCGCAAAAGTGAGATCTGCTAAAGATAGTAAAATAAATTTTTTTGGTATTTTTGTTGTATAGATTGGAAAGTAATGATTGCAAAATAGTAAACGAGATGCGATGTAAATAAAAGAGATGCAATATAATAAGAAAGAGACCCGGGGGCCATAGGTTTCACTAGTGGCTTCTCTCAAGATAGCATGTATTACGGTGGCTGAACAAATTACTGCCGAGCAATTGATAGAGAAGTGCATAGTTATGAAGATATCTAAGGTAATGATGATGAATATAGGCATCACGTCCGTGTCAAGTAGATTGAAACGATTCTGCATCTACTACTATTACTCCACACATCGACCGCTATCCAGCATTTGTCTAGAGTATTAAATTCATAAGAATAGAGTAATGCTTTAGGAAAGATGACATGATGTAGAGGGATAATCTCAAGCAATATGATATAAACCCCATCTTTTTATCCTCGATGGCAACAATACAATACGTGCCTTGCTACCCCTACTGTCACTTGGAAAGGACACCGCATGATTAAACCCAAAGCTAGGCACTTCTCCCACTGCAAGAAAGATCTAGTAGGCCAAACTAAACCGATATTTCGAAGAGACTTGCAAAGATATCAAATGATGCATATAAGAATTCAGAGAAGAACCAAATAATATTCATAGATAACCTGTTCATAAACCCACAATTCATCAGATCTTGGCAAACACACCGCAAAAGAGTATTATATCAAATAGATCTCCAAGAACATCGAGGAGAACTTTGTATTGAGAATCAAAGAGAGAGAGAAGAAGCCATCTAGCTAATAACTATGGATCTGAAGGTCTATGGTAAACTACTCACGCTTCATCGGAGAGGCTATGGTGTTGATGTAGAAGCCCTCCATGATCGATTCCTCCTCCGGTAGATCGCTAAAAGAGGCCCCAAGATGGGATCTCACGGGTATAGAAGGTTGCGGTAGTGGAAAAGTGGTTCTTTGGCTCTTTGTGATCGATCTAGGGTATAAGAGTATATATAGGCGGAAGACGTACATCGATGGAGCTACGAGGGTGGGGGCGCGCCTACTCCCCTGGGCGCACCTCCTGCCTCATGGAGTTCAAGACTTCAACTCCAAGTCTTCTGGTTTGATTTCGGTCCAAGAAAGATCATCGCGAAGGTTTCATTCCGTTTGGACTCCGTTTGGCATTCCTTTTCTGCGAAACTCTAAAATAGGCAAAAAAACAGAAATTGGCACTGGGCCTCCGGTAGATAGGTTAGTCCCAAAAATTATATAAAAGAGCATATTAAAGCCGATTAAACATCCAAAACAGATAATATAATAGCATGGAACAATCAAAAATTATAAATACATTGGAGACATATCAGGTATCACTCCTTTAAACGTGGTGTTAGTAGGCTTGATTCTTGATGGGTCAATACCCATTTTGCGGACCGTGTCTTGATAAATCAAGTTAAGACTGATGCCGCCGTCCATGATGACTCTAGTGAGATGGTATCCGTCAATGATTGGATCGAGGACCAGAGTCGCCGAACCTCCATGGCGGATACTGGTCGGGTGGTCCCTACGACCGAAGGTGATCGGACAAGTCGACCATGGGTTGAATTTAGGGGCAACAGGCTCTACGGCATAGGCGTCCCTTAGTGCGCGTTTGCGCTCCCTCTTGGGAATATGCGTGAAGTGGATCATGTTCACTGTTTTCACCTCAAGGGGAAATTTCATTTGCCCCCCTGTGTTCGGTGAGCGGGGCTCTTCATCGTCCTCGCTTGGCGGTCCTTTCCCCTTATGTTTGGTGTTTAACTTACCGGCCTGTTTAAAGACCCAACAATTTCTGTTGGAGTGGTTGGCAGGCTTATCAGGGGTGCCATGAATCTGGCAAGGCCGATCGAGTATTTTGTCCAAATTTGATGGACCATCTTTATTTCCATTGAGTAGCTTCTTCCGCTGACCGGATTTAGCGCCACTAAATCCGGCGCTAACCGCCATGTTTTCGATATCTTCAAGGTTTCTTCGACGCTTGTGTTTGTTGTGTTGTGGCATGCCGTTGCCATCTCTGGCTTCGGAGGTGCCGGGGTCGCTGGTACTGTTGCTTCTACGAGCTAACCAGATGTCTTCTCCCGCGCAAAAGCAGGTCATGAGTGTGGTAAGGGCTGCCATGGACTTCGGCTTTTCTTGGCCGAGGTGTCAGGAGAGCCATTCGTCACGGACGCTATGTTTAAAGGCCGCAAGGGCTTCGGCATCTGGGCGATCAACGATCTTTTTCTTTTTGATAAAGAACCTAGTCCAGTGTTTTCGGGCTGACTCTCCAAGTTGCTGGACTATATGACTAAGGTCATCGACTTCCGGAGGCCGGACATAGGTGCCTTGGAAGTTGTCTCTAAAGGCATCTTCCAAATCTTCCCAGCTGCCAATGGAGTTCTCTGGGAGTCTGTTTAACTAGTGTCGTGCTGGTCCTTTCAGATATAAGGGGAGGTATTTGATGGCATGGAGATCATCACCGCGAGCAATGTGAATATGGAGAAGAAAGTCTTCAATCCATACTGTGGGATTAGTCATTCCATCGTAAGCTTCAGTGTTTATGGTTTTAAACCCTTCTGGGAACTACTGCTGCATTAACTCATCGGTGAAGCATAAGGGTGTGCGGCGCCTCTGTATCGGGCAACGTCACGACAGAGTTTGGATGACATCCATATTCAGTTTTCGGCCCGAGTAAGATTATGCCTGTCGCTCCAGGCTTGATGGTCGTCATCTTGCGTTGGGGCACGCCCCCTTTATCCATAGATTGATCTGGCCTGACCGGATCTATTGTTCAAGTCCTGGCGTAAGTAGTAAGTATAGCCCGGAACTGCTACCTCTTGCCTCGATAGCGAGGTGGTAGGGGCTGGTGTTTGGCATAAGCAGTCGCTTTATCTCGCCCACGTGGTGGTCGGTCTGGTTCATCAGCGCGGTCATATCTCGACGGTATTGGCTCAAGGGCCTCGTCGTCGAATTGTGGTAGTAGCCGACGCTTCGGATAACTCTTTGTTGGGCGCTCGAGGCCGTATTCTTCAGCAGCTAGGACTTAGGTCCATCTGTCGTGGAGGGTATCATGTTTGGCTTGGAGCCGTTGTTGCTTCTTTTTTAGGCTTCGCATAGTTGCAATTAGCTGACGCTTAAAGCGCTCTTGCTCAAGGGATTCCTCTGGCATGATGAATTCTTCGTTGCCGGGGTTGATATCATCCTCGGAGATCGGTAGATAGAGCCTATCTTCCGAATCCTCATTCCTGACCGGCTCGTCGGGGTTGACTTGTCCCTCCTCCCAATCATCCTGTTCGGACGTGGGCTCGACGGGGTCTTCGGGATCATCGGCATTGTCTGGAGTGTTATTGTCTATGGTGCCAGTATTATTGTCCTTTTCGTGACGTGATTTTGAGCGGAGTCACTGACGTCGACGATTTGGTGGTGCGTCCGCGGGCTTGTCCTCACTCGGATATTTCCAGCATTCACCGTTGTCCTCTTTGGGTGTATCCACCATATGCAGAGGTAGTTGTCCAGCGTCCGGTGAATGGCACTTCTTGGCTTTGTTTGTCTTCGGCATCGTCGTCCATACTGTCAATGTCTTTGGAGGCATAATCTAGCATGTTGGTCAGATCCTCGACAGTGGGTGGTGGGTGGTGTAAAATTCCCCGCTCTTAGCCCCTAGTCTGGGCTGGGCGTAGTTCAGAGGTGACGCTTCCATAATAATGAGGGATCACATTAAGTCCAAGGCCTCATTTAAGAGCGAAGGCTGGACGGGGGACTGAGGACCTGCAGGGCTAGGCACGGCAGATTCGTGGTTGTGCTCACCAGATGCGGGCCTCGAGAGTTCGGAGTTTGCATCCTGAGGTGGGTTCAGCTGTCCGATGATCGAGAGAGTCCTGTTTGACTCCAGGCTCGCAAATACATAGCTACCTCCGGAACTCCAGAGAAAAGTTCCATAGTAGGAGAGGGTCCGGTGGGTTTTAGATACCCATCTTCAGAAGAAGTAGTCTGCCTTGGATATAATGCCAGGGTAGGGATAATAGTTGGTCCTTGAGCGGTGCCTGATGACGAGTCCAATGAGTTTCCGTCTTGGAACAAAGGAAAAATGGTTGAGGCCGTGAAACCTTCAAAGATCAAGTCTCCTTGGACGTCGGTGACGTAATTCAAGCTCCCGAATCTGATCTGATGACCAGGGGTGTAGCTATCGATCTGTTCGAGGTGACCAATTGAATTGGCACACAGAGCAAAGCCGCCGAACACAAAAAAGTTGACTGGGAAGAAGGTTTCCCTGGAAACAACATCATTGTTGATGATTGAACGGGCCATCGAACCTTCTGCTGACGCCAAAGTGGAACTCTCAATGAAAGCACCAATGTAGGTGTCAAAACCGGTCGATCTCGGGTAGGGGGTCGCGAACTGTGCATTTGAGGATCAAAGGTAACAGGAGACAAAGGACACAATGTTTACCCAGGTTCGGGCCCTCTTAATGAAGGTAATACCCTACTTCCTTCTTGATTGATCTTGATGAGTAAAGGGGTTACAAGAGTTGATCTACCTAGAGATCGTAATGGCTAAACCCTAGATGACTAGCCTATATGAATTCAGATAGCCTCTACGGACTAACTCCTCCGGTTTATATAGACACTAGAGGGGCCTAGGGTTGTACAGGGTCGGTTTACAGAGAAAGGAAAGCACAAAGTCGGATGCCAGTCATGCCATCAACGCAAAGGACAGTCCCATCTGGACATGGGGAAGGCCTTCTACCTTGTATTTTCATGGCCCATCAGTCCGGCCCATGTCACATAGCCTGGACACCTGAGGACCCCATAATCCAGGACTCCCTCAGGTTCCCCCAGTCCATGCCATTCCTCATCTAGGATGCGAGCCTCCACGAAGGACCAGCTGAGAAGGTTGGGACCTCGGCCTGACCAGTAGCGAGTGGCTCAGTGAAATAGAACCACTCATGCTGCCACTCCTTGATTGTCTCGATTAAGGTGCCCTTGAACCAGTCAACCTTCTGGTTCTTGTGATCATTGCTCCCCACATTCTGCATCATTGGAGCCGCTGGACTTTGGCTTGATGCCGAACATCTTCCACTAGAACCCGAAGTGTGGCTCGACACGGAGGATGGCCTCGCAGGTGATGATGAAGGAGGCGAGGTGGATGATGGAGTTTGGGGCCAGAGGATAGAAATCTAGCCTGTGGAAGAAGAGGACCCCATGCATGAAAGGGTGCAGCGGGAACCCTAGACCTCGGACGAGGTTGGGAATGAATACTACCCTCTTGCTAGGGCTGGGAGTGGGCAAAAATTGGTTTGGCTCCGGCGACCGAGTGGCGACATTGGCAGTGATGCACCCTGCACTCCCTAGCCCCAGGATCGTACCCTCCGTGATGGGGGAGCCGGCCCAATGCCCCTTGAGGGTGGCGTCGGCCTTGGCTGAGAAGGGGGATGTGGGCGCTAAGGGGATGGTATGGATTCATAGTTGGATCTGGGGGCTAGAGCTCGAAAGGCAGTAGGCAGGGCGGAATCAAAGCATACTATTTCTATCACTTTCCTTTTGCTCTTATAGGCCAGTAAAAGTCCAAAGGTCCCCCCCGGAAGCGCTATTGAAATTGCCACTACCGGAAAAAAATATGCCATTATACGTATGGGGAGAAACAAAATATTGATGATATCCCTTCAAAAACGGGAACGATCTCTGCTTAGATGGGACGTGTCGAATGGAAAATTGCCTCGAGTCACGATTCGAGCAACAGTAACTAACCCGCCTAGTTATAGGTGGTGCCGCTTCAGTAAAGTTGTCTGACTGGAGGTGTTGTTCACACCTGTGCTGCTGGCCTTTGAGGCTAAGTAACCCCACGACTTCGGATGCTAACAAGTTTGGATGAACCCTGCTCGAGGGGGGGGGTTCCTTTGAAGAAGGGTCTGTGATAGCTCACAATAAAGGGGAAGATCTCGAATCATCGAAGGAGGAACTCGCCTGTCAAGCCAAAGACTCCGGAGCCGAATTCAACCGATCAAAGAGCGTCATCCTCGGCGTAGAAGACCAATTCAGGGGCTACTGACGATGTCCTAGACTAGGGGGTACCAACCTAGTTGGCCCATTGTCCTTGGGCCAAGCCTATGGGCCCTCATTCTCATAAGGAATGACTCCGGAAGCCTCACACCTCGACATGATCATGACAGCTTCTATTGAAGACTTGACGTGTACTCCAAGAACATCTTCGGTCGTCCCCAAGTGCATCCCTAGATCTGCAACCAACTATGTAACCCTAGGTGCCCCTCTGGCGTGTATATAAGCCAAGGAGTTTAGCCTGTAGAAGGGATCCGATCATAACCACATCCTTCTAGCCTTAGGGTTAGAATACAACTTACGATCTCGAGGTAGATCAAGCTTGTACTTGATGCATAACCATCAATACAATCAAAGCAGGATGTAGGGTATTACCTCTTCGAGAGGGCCCGAACCTGGGTAAGTACTGTCTACTTCGTCCCTTGTTAATCATTCATCCGAGATCCACATCTCGAGACTCCCTACCATGAGGTCTGCCAATTTTACACCGACAGGCACTGTCTCGACCCATGGGCAAGAGGACGAAGAAGGAGAATGGGTTGAACCAGTATGGCGGACCCCAACTAGAGGCGAGACATAGGAGAGAGATAAAACGGTGGATCCCACATGGCATGGACACACCTATCGGATTAAGTGGAGGCGGATAGAAGAAAAAGGCGTGTTTGTTGGGGAAAGCACGCTATGAAGTTTACGCCATCGATGTCGTCGGCCTCGCAGTAGATGGGCCGACCAAGTGGAGCAGTGGAGGCAGCATCCAGCTTTGTCCCAATTCAGCCTAGGTCACCCGTTTTATTCTTTTCGGTGGAAAAATAGTCAGGGGCCTCCTAGTAAATATTTCTTTCACAGATAGATCCATGTACTTTACACCCTCGCAACTTTTTCACCGTAACTCCATTTCCAACAATTCCAATGCTCGCGTTCACCACTCGTCGAGCACTTTCTATTGAGCTCACTTTCACTAACATTGCACACACTAAAAGGACCATTTCACCCTTGGCCCATTTTAGGCCGTTTCGGGGCACCGAAATCCTTCATCGTGCTACCGGGATTCATCGGGACTCCTCCCTATGAACCCAAGTGTCTAGGCAAGTCATTTTATTTGATGTAGACCCTAAGTTTTCACTCATTATTATGCTTGCATGTTATTTGCCTTTTTGTGTTAGTTTATGCCGGTATGTCTCTCGGTTGGTTTACTTACCGTAGTTTACTTTAGTTGTACTATAGATAGTTATTTTTATCCGACTAGTTTAACGAAATGAGTTTCATATACTACACGCTAAAAATTATTATGTGTTTGCTTGTTTCTCTTTTAGAGTGCTGACATAATTTTGGAGAAGAGTACCCCATTATACAATGGTAATGGAAGGGATGTTGATAAGGTTCAAGATAGTGAGACAACCCATGCTCTTCGATCTATCTATCTTCTATGGCCAAGTTCAATGTGTTTTTCTTCAGAGGAATTGGTGCTTCGTAGTGGGTTCAATTTTGAGATACTCTAACCTATTGAAAATAAGGGCCAAGACACGTATTGTATTGTTGCCACTAAAGGTAAAATGATGAGGTTTTGTAATATTGATTGACTTCTTCCTGTCTACACTATGTCATCTTTTTTATTGCGATACTCTATTTTTGCAAACTTAATACCTTGAGATGCATGTTGGATAGCAGTTTTGGGGTGGAGTATTAGTAGCAGATGTACTTGGATTAATGGTCTACTTATCACGGACGTAATTAATATATGAGATTATACCACGAATGATCAGTCATAAATATTGCAATTCGTCGATTTCCCAACTATAATTTATTTACCATAGCATTCCCCTGTTTTCTACAAGATGTCACTAGTTAACCTATGCCTCTTGGGTCTATTTTCCATTACTGAATTCTTCTACACAATTGCTAGATACTATTTGCCGTTTTCACCTTGCTACTATCTATCTCAATTACTTCTATTTTTATCTTGTAACTAGCAAGACAAGGGGCTTGACAACCCTCTTGTCGTGTAAGGAACAAACTTGTTTCTACCGTGTGTGTGTAGGTGCTATTGACTTGGCTAGCTTGGAAGCTCCTACTGGATTGATAATCTTGGTTCTCTAACTGAGGGAAATATTTGTTGCTTGTTGCTTCACTCTTCTCTTGGGGAATCCCAACAACTACTCTTCTCTTGGGGAATCCCAACAACTCCTGCGGGAGTAAGCAACAACAAAGTTGATGGAGACGATAGCCGCGGTGATGGTTCCCACGACAGCACTCCTGTGCCACCGGGAGATAGGGGGGATGAGCTCCCCTACTTCTTCATCCATGACTCCCGGAGAGGCGAGAGCCCCTTCGAGATTGAATCTCTCTTCTCTCCGCTTCTCCGTTCTTCAGTATAATTTCTGAGGCCAATCATTGTTTTAATAACCAGAGATCTGTAATTCCGATCGGGCTGATTTTTTAACACATTTTTTCTTTCCATAAATTAGTTTTTTTCTGCGGCGAAAGAAGGCCCCCAACCAACTTAAGGAGTGGCCACGCGGGCACCCCACGCAGGTTGGGGGTGGTCATGCCACCTGCCCTTGTGGCTTCCCTGGCCTCCATCTTCTAGCTCAGGGTGTCTTCAATTCCAAAAATTCCCACAAAAAATTTCTGCAATCTGCATTTTCTACGCGGTCTGCATGTTCTATGATCATGCTGTCAAGATCATGCACCACCTTCTTCTCCATTGCATGTTCTCCAGGCAGGTCCGGTCCGACATCCTTTCCTAGTACAAAATCCCTGCTACTTTGCCCTCCAACAACGATGATTTTCTTCAGTGGTGGGCATCCATGACAGCTGCTACTTCTGCTGGCATGCGGAAGGGTGTGCTTCTATTATTCTGCTGACGGCGTGGCTCATTTGGAGGCATCGAAACACTTGCATATTTGACGACATGCAGCTCTCCAACTCACTGCTCATGAAAGCCATCAAGGATCAATGGCGGCTCTCTCCTCTCCTCTCCCACCTCTCCTCTCCCACCTGCTCTCCACCACCAACCATGGATCTCAGTAGCTGCCCTCAACATGGAAGGATTATTGCACTGGGATTTTGCTCCTGGCCTTGCTTTGGCCGATCATGTGAGAAGGAAGTTCGGATCAACAGTCCATTTTTCTCCCTCTCGAGACACCAAGGAGTTCTTTTTGGTTGTTTCATTCTCTTCGGCCTCCTTCCCCCTCACGGTGGATTCTGTTGGAATTGCTTTGCAATGTTGCATTGGAGGCATTTGTTCTGGTTTTAGAGTGACTCCCATCTCTGCAAGATCTTTCCGGTTTTCTGTTGCCAACAACAAGGTGGGGCATTTCATATATGGGCTCAAGGATCGCATTTGGCCTGACTTTGTATGCCATTTCCACTTGTTTAATGGTCGTTTCTCCAAAGCCCTTCCTGTTGATTCTCATTGGCATGCGGATACACAACTTGGGGAAATCTTACTCCGTCAACCGGTGGCGATTAAAGCTCCATCGAACCTTTCAAATATGAGCCAACCTTTGGATCATTCTTCTGCCACGGAGCTAGCAAAATTTGGTTTGGTTAATCTGGTTGCTTGGAACTTTTCTGATAAAAATGCACATGAAGCTTCATCATCTGCCAATGTTCCTCACGATGCTCCGAATCAAAAAATTCAAATTCAATTTGGATCGTTGGCGCCAGTAACTCAGCCAAGCTTGATCAACGCTAAGCGTAATGATCGTTTATCCTTAATGGCGGATTTTATTGCTCAGGAGGAATCTGAGGTCATTATTTCCGGTCAATGTCTGTGTTTCGGGACCTTTAATTGCCCTATTAATTTGGTGTATCCTCCTTTGCCGCTATACTTCCTCAATTCGGCGTTCAAATATGCACTGCCACATGAGTCCTGGCCACCTTTCCTCTCGGCTAAACATAAAGCAGATTTGGCTCAGGCGGCATATTCTTTATTTGATATCAATAATCTGGCCACAAATTGGGCGGCTCTCTGTAGTAGATGCCTTCAATGGGACACAGCAGGATTAACTGCCAAGCTCGTCTCATATGTATTAACTGCTCCGGCCCAGACCATAAGGCAATTGCATGCCCCAAACGCGCCACGCCTGCATCTTTATCTGCAACTGAATCAATTTGCACACAGCATATCAATCTTCCAAATGTGACGCTTCCCAAAAAGGCTACAGCCCCGGTCAAACAATGCAGCACATCCGATGTGCAACTTGCGGTGCCTACAGCCACGTGGATGCATCCTGCTGGAAACGTCGCTTCAGCTTGAAATGGAAATGGGTAGCTAAGGTAACCCACACACACTCCGCCTCCGTTATCGCTTCGTCTTCCACCTTGAAAATCCAAAAGCCCCAGCTCTGCTCCATCCCATCGGCAGTACCTGCTCTTGCCCTGTCTCAGAGCCCCTCGCCCATGGCGAACTACCCCTTCAACCCAGTCCCCTTCCTCCCGCCTGGGTTTGCTGTTGAGCCCGGTCCGGCGGACCGCGTGGTGCGTAGTGGCATGGTGGTTGGCCCCATTTCTCCTCTCAGCCATGAGTTCTTGGCGATTGCAGAGACGAGCCATTGTGTCCCTCTGCATCGTCGTGCTCTGATCCGCAACCAGATCGTGGCCCTCCTACACGAAGCACAACTCTTCACTACTGAGGTCAGTGATCATCCTTTTGGGATTGGAGTCTTTGGCTTTATCGACTCGTTCTTAAGAGATACGGCTGTCGCCATGACGTTTGAGCTTGAAGAGGAAGATCTGCTTGTCACTTTCGTTCCCCATAATGAAGCTCTTAACCGTCGTACTACCTCGTTGGGTCCTCAAGTGTGGTTGATGTTCTTCGGCTTCCCTTATGACTATCAAACTGATTATTACATCACTAAGGCTTTGGGTGGTTTTGGCTCCCTTGTTTCCTGGTACAATCCAAGACAAGATCGCAGATTCATGCTGCTCAAAGTTAGAGTGCTCCGCCTACGTTTGATCCCGAAGAGTTTTGTTGTGTGGCAACTCGGAGGTGCCAGGGACTGTTGGACAGTTCAGATCACAATCCTTCGAAGCATTGATGGCCATGGACTGCTACCTGAAGTTCCGCCCGCTGATGAAGAATTACCACAACCTAATGGCGAGCCTCACCCTTTGTTTGGCCCTGACCTTACTGCAGAACAGCTTTATCATCAGCAAGTGTGCAGAATGGTGCTCCTCCCCCTGGCAATGGTGGCGGCCAAGGCAATGCCCACAATGCTCAGGGTAATGGCAATGTGGCCTGGGATGCATGGCCTGCTCCCCCGCCCCTTGTCATGCCCCCACACCTTGTTAATTACCAGGCATGGCTTCATGCTCAAGGCCTCACATTTCAAGATGGTATAGTTCCTGACAACAATATCACTGACAATGCATTTCAAGCCTGGAATGATTCAATCACCGTGACTAACAGTTCAAGCTCTGAGTCTTCTGACCTTGCTATCAAGCAACACACACTGATTGTGCTACCTGCTCCTCCTGCGCCTTCTGCTGCCTTGACCATCTCGGTGTCTCTGCATAATCAAGGGATCTCTTTTGGCCTCTCTGCTCAAGGTTATGAGCTTCTTGCTGTTCTGCTGGATGACCCAATCCCGCGCCGCAACCTGAATACCTTCATTTTCTAGGCGCTTCGTCCGATGATTGCAACATTCGGCCCCTGGAGCTCTGGTTATGGCCTGCAGCGGATTCTTCAGGCATTAGATTCATGCAACAGCCTTTGTCTATGCTGCCTGCGCCTCCAACCGTGCATATTGAAGACATCCACCCTGTTCCAGAGATTTTGGATGGCTCTGAGAATGCTGCTGTCGAGGAAAATTCTCTCCCTCTCGAACCTGCTAGTTTGGACAGCCTTACAACCCTGCCAGCGTCTGAAAGTGCCACTTTACTGTCTGCTGAGACTGTCAACACGCTCCAGCCAGCTTCTGATGACAGTCTATCTGGGCTACCTGATGCAATTGATCCTACCCATGATACCTTGGTTGCCCTTCCAACTCAGCCAAGGGCCCGCCCCAGACGCTCGCGACCTGCTGCTCCTCTCTCCACGGTGGATGTTCGACGTAGCTCACGCTCGAACAAATACAATGGCTTCAAGGTCCCACCACTTACTGACACCCGTGGGTACACCTCCAAGGTCAAGCCCAGGTTAGCTCCCTCCTTTGGATCTTCAAGCTCTGCTCCTTTTGCGGATGATGGCATCCCCCCTCCAACAACGATATCAACTCTGCAACAAATTGGCATCAACAGGTGCGCCATTCTAGAAGCTGAGCTCACTGCTGAAGCTCTTCTCTCCCTGCCGGATGTTTCTGCTCCAACAACTTCAGGTACTCCTGCCGTTCAAGATCAGGAGGAGGGCACCTCTGCTCCTCTCCAGTAACTCTGCTTCCGTGCCATGCCCTCTTTACGCTGCTGGAATGTTCTCTCATGGAATATCAGAGGCTTAAACTCTGAGAAGAAATGTTTAGCTCTTAATAATGCGATCCTCTCAAGTGGCTGCGCCGTAGTTTGTCTTCAGGAGACCAAGTTGCCTGATGTTACTCCTGCTTTTGTTAAAACTTGCTGTCCTCGTCAGTTTGATCAATTTGCTTTTGTTCCTTCGCGTGGTGCCTCGGGTGGGATTCTCACCATATGGAAAAGCTCTGTTTTCTCCGGCACAGTAGTTTCAAATGACACGCATGCGCTAGTTACCTCTTTCATAAGTACGCAAACCTCTCAAACCTGGACACTAGTGAATGTTTATGGTCCATGCGCTGGCGAAGATCGCGATACTTTTACTAATTGGATCTATGATGTGAACATTCCTATTGGTCAGGACTGGCTACTCCTTGGTGATTTTAACTATATGCGTGCACCTGAAAATCGTAACAAGCCTGGGGGAAACATGCAAGACATGCTCACCTTTAACGACATCATACATAAACAGCAACTTATTGAGCTGCCAGTACAGGGCCGTGCTTACACCTGGAGTAATATGCAAAATGACCCCCTCCTCGAGCAAATTGACTGGTTTTTTACTTCGCTTAACTGGACCACGGTTTACCCTAAAACCTTGGTGAAACCCCTTGGTAAACCAGTTTCTGATCATATCCCTTATGTTGTCAATATTGAGACCAAGATTCCCCGCAGTAAGATTTTCCGTTTTGAGTCCTACTGGATCCTTCACCCAGGATTTATGGATGTTGTGCGAAATGTTTGGGAAAGGCCTGTTAAGTCAGAGAATGCTGCCACTAAACTTTGCCGCAAGTTCAAAGCCCTGAGACATGCATTGAAACACTGGAGTAAGAACATCTCCCGCCTCTCTATTGCTATTTCTAACTGCAGTTGTGTACTGGCTGACCTTGACGAGCTTGAAAACAAACGCACACTCACTATACCAGAGGCTAATTTCAGAACAATTCTAAAAACTCACTTGATCAGGCTCCTCCAGTACCAAAAGCTTTATTGGAAAAAACGCTGCACTATTAGGTGGATCAAATTTGGCGATGAAAACACTAAGTTCTTTCAAGCCATTGCAACAGAAAGATACAGACAGAATAACATTGCGAGCTTACGTGACGACAGTGGTGCTATAACTGAAGATCATACTAGTAAAGAGGCCCTCTTGTTCCTCACTTACAAAAATCGTCTGGGTTCCACTTCAGCCTCTGAGATGAAATTCTCTCTGCCAGACCTCATCAGAAGATCTGATAATCTTGATGCTCTGACTGAGCCGTTCACACAAAAAGAAATTGACCAAGTTGTTAATGACATGCCTCCAGATCGTGCACCTGGCCCTAACGGTTTCAGTGGTGCTTTTCTCAAAGCTTGTTGGCCTATCATCAAGCATGATTTTTATGACCTTTGCGCTCAATTTTATGATGGCACCCTGGACATTAACAGCATCAATGATGGGCTCATCACGTTAATCCCTAAAGTCAACTCCCCAGAAACAGTAAATGATTACAGACCGATCACGCTTTTGAACTGTTGCCTCAAGCTGATTACAAAACTTCTAGCAGATCGGCTACAATCAAGGATTTTGGACTTAGTTCATCGCAATCAATATGGCTTCATTAAGGGGAGGACTATCCAGGATTGCCTTGCCTGGGCTTACCAGTATCTACACCAATGTCAAAGCTCGGGCAGACAAATCATTTTGCTCAAACTTGACTTTGCAAAGGCCTTTGACACAATTGCCCATGACCCGATGATCCAGATTATGCGTCATATGGGCTTCAATGACAAATGGATTTCTTGGATCCAATGCTTATTCTCCTCTGGGCGCTCTTTTGTCCTTCTCAATGGGGTGCCAGGCCGCCAATTCCAATGCCGTTGTGGTGTCCGACAGGGGGACCCTTTGTCCCCCCTCATTTTTGTGCTCGCTGCGGATTTATTACAGTCTGCCATAAATGACGCTTTCAGACAAGGTAAAATCGAGCTCCCCTTTCCTTGTGTTGGACAAACTGACTACCCCGTTATTCAATATGCCGACGACACGTTGATATTCCTACCTACATGCATCCGTCAAGCTTCTTTGGTCAAGGAGATCCTATCGGATTACGCCACCTCTATTGGTTTGAAATTCAATTTTCACAAGTCCACTTTGATTCCGATCAACCTCGACCCCTCCTCTGCGGATGTTCTTGCAAGGGTTTTTGGCTATAGTGTTGGCACGCTGCCTTTCACCTATCTTGGCCTGCCTCTGGGTACCACTCGGCCTACAGTCCAAGACCTCATGCCTCTTGTTTGCCGATTGGAAAGGCGTCTAACGTCAACCATTGCTATGATGACTTACGGTGGCAGATTATCCTGGCTGAATGCTTCAGTCACGTCTCTTCTTATATTTGCCATGTGTACACTCAAATTTCCGCCCAAGCTTCTTGAAATCCTAAACAAAATCAGAAGATGCTGTCTCTGGACTAAGAAAACCGAGCAAGGTGACAAATGCTCTTCTCTTGGGGCTTGGAACATGGTCTGTTGTCCCAAAGATAAAGGTGGGCTAGGAGTGATCGATCTCAAAATACATAATGAAGCCCTGCTCCTAAAATTCCTCCATAAATTCTACAATAAAATGGATGTGCCCTGGATTCACCTGTTATGGGACAATCTCTACGTCGACAAAATACCTCATGGAGTGGACCAGGCCGGCTCTTTCTGGTGGCGCGATATTCTAAAACTGACACCAACCTTCAGGGGCATCTCTCGTGTTCAGTTGGTAGATGGAAGGACCACCTTGCTTTGGAAAGATCTTTGGGCGCGTGATGTGCTGCATGACTCCCACCCACGTGCCTTCTCTTTTGCGCTGCATGAAGATATCTCGGTTGCCGACTTCTGGGCCTCCAATGATCTGCATGAAACCTTTCAACTCCCTGTGTCTCCAACCGCGCTGGACGAAATCCGCGACATGCAGCTAACGTTGACCAAGATTTGCCCTTCCACGTCAAATACTGATGTTTGGCACTACGTGTGGGGCGCGGCTGAGTTTCGACCTAAGGATTACTATTCTTTCTTCTTTAGAGATGCTCATGCCGATCCCATGTTCAAGCACCTGTGGAAATCAAAATGTACAATGAAGTTAAAGGTGTTTGGATGGCTGCTTTTCGTGGACAGGCTCAACACACGCAATATGTTGAAACAGAGGCACTACAACATTGGTGACGATTTTAATTGCCTTCTTTGCGGGCTGCCAATTGAAGAAACGGTGGACCACATGATCTTCACTTGTGATTTTAGCAAGATCTGCTAGACCAAGCTTAGCATTCATTGGCCCACTTTTGATAACCGTCTCACTGCCATCAGATTAAACAGAGACTCGTGGCCTGACCCATTCTTCATGGAAGTTTTTCTCACTGCTGCGTGGAGCATATGGAAGGAGAGGAATAACAAGCACTTTCGTGGAGTTGACCCTACCATTGGGTCCTGGCTGTCACGCTTCAAAAACAACCTGGGTCATCTACAATATAGAATCAAGGAGGCCCATAGAGGCTCATTTGTAAACCTTTGTAACACGCTAGGTTGATCCTTGTTGGCTCTTTTCTCTCTTGGTTCCCCCCGTGGAGGACTGGTAGTTTGCCTCTCCCCTAAGCCATGGGGAGGGGTGATGGTTGGTTGGTTGTGTTTGGCGTTGTATATGTCTATGTAAACACCCCATTTATATAGATATATATAAATCACAGTGGGAGTGCTCTCCCACTGTCAATTCTTTCAAAAAAAAGCCATCAAGGATCAAGATGGCAATGGGGCCCCGAAACCCGCGTCCCCGCGGGTTTTTGCCCTATTAGGGGACGGGGATGAGCGTATTTTCATCCCCGTGGGGCTATTGTTGGGCATATTATACAACCCGGCATGTTTTGTGGGTTTGCACCCGTTTCGGCAGTCCCCGAACCCGAAACCCGGCAAACCCGGCAAAATACATTTTTTTACCAAGCACTGATCCGGTGCGGCCCAAACCAAAGCTATCGAGCCTGAGCGACCGAGCCCCCACCCCCCAACGTCGAAGGCCAAACCAAGAATTCTATTTTAAAACTTGTGTAATTGCACATCTTGTTGAACCATGTGTGGCTTATCATCTTTCTTGCTGAAATCTGATCATTTTTGTTGCTGAAATGTGGTATCATGCTGCTGAAATACACTCTATATAGCTGTTGAACCATCTACTATTGTTTTTTGTTGAAATTTGCTCAAGTTATGATGCTGAAATGTGCTTGTTTTGCTGCTGAAATGTTATTCTTTGTCGCCACTATGTTTGTTTAAATATTTTGATTTTATTGTGGGTTCCCCGAAACCCGATAGGTTTAGGGGACGGGCAGAAAACTAACCCCGCGCATGGTGATAGGGATAGGGACGGGTTTACGATTTCTCGTGGGGATGGGTTTGGAAGGCAAAACCCGATGGGTTTCGTCCCCGTTGCCATCTTGAATCAAGGATGAGACTTCCTCCTAGGCTAAGGCCAGCGGCAAGGGTACATGTTAAATTCTGGATAATTTTGTAGCTGTGTTCGTGCTGTCTTGTGCTCATGTGACGTCTCCTATGACCGGCTTGTGTACGTAGGACGTTGCACTTCTGTATCTCATTCTTTCTTCTATCAATGCAACGATATGCCTAGGCGTACTCGTGAAAAAAAAAATCAGCTAGTAAGTGCATGACACAGACGGACAGAAAAATAATAATTAAAGTTCACTATATAACTTGCTAGATTTACATATACAACAAACCCATAAATTTTGCAAGGACTGAAGGAGGACGACCAGCTAGAGAAGAAATAGACCGGCCATGCACATCTTCCTTCATGAAAAGCCTCTTCGCAGAGAACAATGCAGATACAGAAGGCTTAATCGCTTTCACCCCCATGATATGATTACACTACACTCGCATAGCATAGCATCAAGAGCAATCAGCCTTAGTAGAGTGACTGCTCATGATGGTATGTACGTACTTACGCGCGCTGTTACGTACTCCTGCACCACCCCATGCACAACACATATACTTGCTGCAAGACCAGTCGTCTCTTCTACTGGAGGATCATCCCGCCAAGCGGCGCCGGGGCCCAGTAGTCAGCAGCGTTGTCTCCGCCAAAGTGGGACGTGCACGAGACTGGGACGAGGCACAAGCCCCGGCTCCTCAGGTCCTTCTTGCTCGCCTCTTCATTCACAGCACCCTGTATATACACACATGGTATTTCATACATGCCACAGTTAAGGTAGCAAACTGATGCAGCAAGATTGTACTTTGCACAATGTAAATAAAAGAGAAAATTTTGTTTGTTTTGCCAACACGTACGTACTTAATTGCAACTCAAAAAAAAACACGTACGCACTTGATGCTACACGCCACAGAAATAAACTAACATCGAGTGCTAGCTAGGAAGGATATTATTTTTTGCCAAAATGCATATGTATGTAGATATACATGATTGAAAATGACTTTGAAGGTAAGCAAAGTGTGTTCATGATATACATACCTGCTGCTCTGGTTGGCCTGGAGCCTGCTGCTGTACTCCTCCAGTGTTGTTATTATGGTTTAGCAACTGCCCAAAATTTGTTGTTATTATGGTTTAGCAACTGCCCAAAATTGAAAAGGAGCTTACGCAGAGTTGTAAAGGCAGAGAGATTCTCATGTGGATGTAAAGATATCTACTTACCTGTCCGGGGTACTCTGGGAAGAGGCCAGGGTTGCTTTCTCCAGTTGGTCCCTGCTAATGAAAAGAAGAAAGTACTTTGTCACATGTCAACGTTGCACGTACAAGCGTGCGAAAAGGGCAGGGAGGAATAATTCCTCAGACTAGGTAAATATGATTGAACCCATGATCAGTTGCACCCACTGGCCCAATGTTGTCGCAGATCATGGCCACGATTAACTAAACAATAACTGTCATATTAACTTTTTATGTGTCTCTTCCCCGCAAAAAAAAAGTGTCTCCACAAGTGTAAGTACTTTGTGTCGACTTTCAGTGTTGCCCCATTTGTTCAGTCATGTAACTACGTGGTAATCCCCTGCTGTGCTATGTTAAATGGTCCCCTTAGTTATTTCACTGAGTAATATGTACATCTTAATTTCTGAGTGCATACTTTACTGTCCCAGTCAATTCGTAACTTCATCCTGTGGGGTAAATTAAAATTGTATTTCAGAAAAAAAACTCAGCAAAGAAATTTGTTACTGTATATGACATGCGTCCTTTCTTTAGTACCTACTATGTGAATACTCCCTCTGTATCATAATATAAGAGCGCTTTTTATATGATTATTTTTTCTTATTAATTACATAGAAAAAGATTCTCAAGTTTTTTTTTTTATTTTTTTAGAAAAGGAGGATGACCCCCGGCCTCTGCATCTGGGCGATGCATACGACCATTTTATTAATTATTATCACAAGACCTTATAAAATCATACAACAGTAAGACTAAAGCCATTGTCTAAGTGACAAAATGTCGCTGCACCTATCCAGTTGATGAAGGGGCGCAGATAGCCTGAGCCTAATACCAAACAAACATCGCAACCAAGCCTAACATTTAAGACCTGAGACGCCAACCTAGCCACTTGCCGGGTCTGGGGCACACACTGGTCTAGCGTGCTCTCAGAGGCCGCCGTATCTCTTAAGACGCCAACAGTAAGACTAAATACTCACACGACTACACACACACACACACACACATGGTGGCCCTATTCTAAGCATGGGTGTAAAATAGTTATTCTACACCCCTAGTAACATTATATAAAAAATGTAGTAAAACAATATAAAATATGTGATAATTCCATAATAGGGTTTTTATTAGATAGTAGCTCATTTAGTGCAATTTTTATTCCTTTTTGAGGTATAATAAGTTATTGTATACATATACATATATATTAATTTATTTGGTATACTACATATAACGAATGTAATGGTATTTATTTTGTATAATACACCATATGACAGTGTAATTCATCACAAGTTTTACTGGTATTTATTGGTTATTCTAGACGTGGATAAATTTTTCTGTAACCTTGGCCACGACAAACATGAGCATCCACATATATGAATTTATGAAGTTTCCTATATTATTAACTATGTATAGACATATTAAGTTTTATAGATTGAAAACAAAATTAAGAAGGTGATGTGTGCTTGAAGCTCATTACACCATTAATGTATGTAAGAACCTTATATGAGTTTGCTAAATTATTAAGATAAAGTTATGTAAATTAAGTCTCCTTCCATAATAAGGTTATTCCAAGTTTTCACCTTTCGTTACATGCGGTACGAAATTCTGACATTAATTGTACAAAAAGACATGTATCTACCATAACTCGGAATAAAGCTTAAGGAGTCTTGAATCAGGGTGCTGCAACTATGTAATGCATGCAATTATATTTCCAAACGATAACTGTTATATATAGAGTTGTATACGCAAGCATAGGTATTTCTTTTTTTCCATGGTAACTTGATAAGCATAGGTAGTTTGGCTAGTACAATTGCAATAAACAGGTCACAAGGTTTACTATGACATAATTTTTACGGCACTCACCCTAAGTAATTTATAATTCCTAAACCTGTATCTTTTGCACATGCGAAAACATGCTCGAGAAACTGAATACTCTTTAACAAAAGTTGAAATTCCATTTATTTTGCTTAAAACCCTGGGGAGTGGCTCAACCCTGAAGTCTTTTGTCCAGAATAGCCTATTTGGATCCTTCGTTTGAGTTTGATCTGTTTTTCATTTCGTCGTCTAAAATATATCACAAACATACATTTACATGCGTGTAATTTATTAATTGCAGTCCTGTATTGTTTCAAAGAACTTGATTCCCTTACTTTGCACCTACAAAGCGCTTAAAGTTGCTTTCCACAAAGGTTATCAAAAGGGTTGGTATCCTACTCACACTTATCTTTGGTGAAAGTTTTCCCACAAAGGCAAGACAAAAGCAACAATAACCTATGTACATTTGTGGCATATTTCATTTTACGACACCTCACAGGCACATAAGCATCTCATCACATACAAGTAAGGGAAACTCCAACGTGGATCACCAAATCATCTCTAAATGTCTAGACCGTACGGTCCGAACAGTTTTTGCCATTAAACGGGAGTCCCCAAATATCTGCGGACAATGAGGTCCGTGAACATTTAATGACGTAGGTTTTGGTAAATCGCGTTGAAGTTGCCCTATGAACTTTCTGCTTCGTGAAAGAGAGGGGCAGCGAGATCTACAGAGGGAGGGAGATAGAGAGGGGTAGAACTTACATTTTGAATGGATGACCCGTTGCTGCCGTGGCCCATGTATGGGTAGCTTAGAGCCTGCCAGAAGAACAATCACTGGTCATGCACGAGAGAGAGAGAGAGAGAGAGAGAGAGAGCATAAAATCCTAGCCGCCTGAAACACAAGACTCTACAAGACGCAGCACATCCATCCATCCATCGATATCTCTGTTGCTGCTGCTGCTGTGTGCTGGCGCTCCCATGCATGCACACAGCGCCCAACTTTAACAGCGTGCTCTTGCACCCAGTCCCACACCCATACCCTCCCCCCCCCCCCCACGCAAACTCCTTTTTACCGGAGCGGGGATGTACCGGCATAACATCCACCGTTCAGCTGCTTTGTGATTGAGTTTAAGTGGGACCTATTCATATGTATACCCATGTATTGTGGCAGGTAATCATTTGTATATGGTCAAATCAATGTCACATCAATAGGTCCCATGGCAGGAAAGACAGTACTATTTGCAGTGGGCTGTACGCATGCATGCGGCATCTCTCCTCTCTCTCTGTGATATTTATTTTTGTTTACATTTTTAGATGGCCAATATTTTTTACAGTAATGTTCTATTATACAAAAATTTCATATATTCAAATTCCTGAACATAAGATCTTTAGAATAAGACCAATCTTGAATATATTTAAACTAGTTTAATTTTTACTATTTCAATCATATCAAAATACTAATTTCACTCATTTCAAATTACAATTTTTGAAAAATGAAATCAGTTACTGAAATGATTGAAACCACTTTTCATAATATAGTTTTCTTTGTGAGTTTCATATTTCAGCTTCTGAAACTGTGTCTTCAATGGGGTGACTGTAATGTGTTTTTCTGAAACTAGTGAAATCTATCTTTTGTAATGAGTGTAATTAGTTTTTTGAAACAAGTGAAATATTGTATTTCAATTGAGCAACTGTAATGTATTTTCTGAAATGAGTGAAATAAGTTATTTGAAAAAAGTGAAATATATCTTTTTGGTGTCAAACGACTATTTCAAAGTTTGAAACAGATATCTCTGCCGAGTGAAATGCATTTCAATACTTTTTTTCGTAAATATGAAGTGAAATTAGTTTTTGAGATATATTTTGTAATGAGTGAAATCAGTTTTCCAAATCAGTCAATTGTGATTTTTCAAAAATTTGTAATACTTATTTTGGAACTAGTGAAATTATATTATTTGAAATGAGTGAAACAATTTGGAAATATTAGTTTTTTTGAAACAAGTAAAGTTTATTGTTGAAACAAGTGAAATCTAACGACTTTTTTAATGTTTGAAACAGATATCTCTGCTGAGTGAAATGCATTTCAATACTTTTTTGGTAAACAAAGTAAAATTAGTTTTTAAGATAAATTTTGCAATGAGTGAAATCAGTTTTCCAAATCAGTGAAACGTGATTTTTCAAATTTGTTAAATACTTATTTTGGAACTAGTGAAATTATATTCTTTGAAATGAGTGAAACAATTTGGAAATATTTTTTTAAACAAGTAAAGTTTATTGTTGAAACAAGTGAAATCTAGTTTTTCAATTGAGTGAGTGTAATATTGTTTCTGAAATAAGTTCCTTGAAACGAGCGAAATATAGCTTTAAAATCTAATGTTTTATGAAAATGATTTCAAAGATAATTGAAATATATAAAACAAAATATATTTCAAATATATGCTAAATTGATCTTGTTTTCAAGGTCTTGTCACCATGAATTCAAATATACAAAAAGTTTCAATATTAGACATTTGGTTCAAAAGATATGAATCATTAAAAATATGGGGATGAAAATAAAATGCATGTCATATGTATGGCCTGCGAGAATGCAGGCATGCATGCACAGTTCTCTCTACCCAACTCTTTTTCTTCTGTAAAAAGCTGACTTCATCTGACAGTACATGTATTACTATGTGTATTCTATATCCGGAAATAGAATATAAAAGCTGCATGAATCTTGACAAAAACGACCAACGGCCGGATGCGGCTCCGGTACATCCCGCCTCCGGTAAAATAACTTAGTGTCGCCTGCGTGTGCACTGTTGGATGCATGCAGTGGTGGGCTCAACTCTCCAGCCACAGCAGGCGTTGGAAAATGTTACTTGCGCTTTTTAGAGATACTGCTCATGCTATAACTGACATGTGGGCCATAGCCCATATGTCCTCTATTCACCCATACTCTTCTGATCAAGGTACCATGAGAGAGAGAGAGAGAGAGATTGGACCTCAATTTGACCCAGGAGGAATCTGACATAGCCAATGGTCTCTTGCAGTACAGACGCCGTGTCAGTCTGTAAAAGGGAGCACGTGTGTCAGAGATAAACTTTGGTTGGACACAACCCCTCAAGTGCACTGAAACAGGCAAAAGAAAGAAAACTATAGACACATGTAACAGCACACGTGAGCTAGCTTGTAGTACACATTTAGATCTAGCTCCCCACTACTGCTGCAACGCAAGAATCGTCAAATAACTAATCACGTCCCGGTTATCACCTTGCCAAATGGGGAAACTATTTGGTGAAGTGCAGTTATTCTGTCCCCTAGCCTCTCCTTCCTCACCTGGAAAATGGTCACAATGAATAAACAAATGCTTGTAAACTGGATGGTAGTGGAATGAAATGTCAATTGTGAGAGTCATTATCGTGTGGTCTTGCCGCACGAACTTCTATATAGTCAAGTGCCCTTTATGTGCGCGCGCGCGCGCGAGAGAGAGAGAGAGAGAGAGAGAGTAATGGGCTAGAGTTATGCATGGAAAGCAGGGATTTGACGAGGAGGAAACCTTTAGAGTAGATTGTGCTGAGGACGAGGCCTGAACCCTAGCCTTCTTGAGAGCTGAACCTGTGGCGGTGCTGTTGCACTAGAGAAAGACAAACAAACCAAAGCGTGAATAATCATGACCCCATTTTTATCTTGTCCCAACAAGAACCCTCCTCTCCATTGGTAAAGTGAACGCCCAACGATTCTACCCGGCCCTCCACAGTGAGTACAGCTGAACAATTATACTATAGCATAATATAAAAGAATTCAGGGTGAGGAAATGAGCAAAACATCCAGTAGCTAGCTCTGCCAATGATTTTGCAATGTCCTACACTCTTACCAAGAGATCCTGAAACATCAAGCTATGGAGACATCAATTAACTAGTAGACAAAAGAGGATTTCCAAAGGAATATCAGAGCATGTGGAGTATGTTTTCAGAAAAGAACAATATCTAGGGGATGACTGAGTGCACCATGCGTTGTCTAGAGATTGCATCGACAACCATAAAAACCTGAACTTAGAGGATTATTACTGATAACATGATCATACATATAGAGCTTTCCACTTTAGAAAACAACATCAGCTTTTTCATGAAGGAGATGAAACGCACTTGCAAGAGCCAACTAAATACTCATAGAGGAACAAACCAAGGTATACATGAACCAAGCCGCGAAGCACGCTAAACTAAATAAAGCCAGCCATATAGAAAACCAAAAGAGCAAAAAACCCTACTATTCCTTCCCGGTGACCTATATTACTGAGCAAATGAGCAAATTAACTAGTAGTAACATCTAATCTAATATCGTTATTCACCTCGGATGAGTTGTCGGAGTGGTGGTGGCACCTCAGCTCCGGAGGGGGCGGCGCCACGCTGTTTGAGAAGTCGAGCATGTTGCTGCCCAGGCTTGTGGTGACGCATGACCTAGGAGAGGAGGCCAGAAGCATCTGGCTCAGCTGGGACTTGGCCTGGATCTCATGTCCGTCACCAGCAAGATGGCTCCCATAGAAGTTGTAAGAAGCAGCGCCTCCGGCGACGGACTGAGGCATGGAGCCGTCCTCCTTGGTACCAACCATGCATGCACTTACAGCAGCCTGATGATCCCCCCAATTCTCTAGTCCCTTTGACAGGAGAGCCGTGGTGGCGTTGTATCCCTCTCTCTCTTGATCTCCAACCAATCCCCCACTGCTGTATATGATGCCGTTTGCACAAGGAACACACAGATATACACAAATACATCAGTCCATGGAGATAAAAACAACTGCAAGTTAGTGAAATGAACATGCAACATATGATTAATTAGCATATAGGAGCTGCTTCTGATCTACTAAAGGACGAAGTGGATTAATCACTTTACTCCCTCCCCTAGAGCTGCATATAGTCACGTATGTAATTAAATTTTACAAGCATATTTTCTTCTTATCTGAATTACTAGCATGTAGAGAGAGAGAGAGAGAGAGAGACAGAGAGACAGAGAGAGATGTTTACAGTATCATCTGGCTCCATGACTCTGGCATGTGGCTCTCCTGGGTGCCGGTGCTGCCGTCATGCAAGCTTAGAAGAGAGGTGCCGCCGTTGATATGACCCAGGCCTGATGGGCTGTGAGGAAACTGCTGGGAGAAAAGCATGGAGGGAGAAGACAAGGAGGGCAGCTTGGGAGACGCCTCTTGTTCCTCGTGGCATGGCTTCAAGCTACTCATGATACTACTGGTACCACCATCCCCAGTGCCACTCCAGATCATCTGTTGCACCAGGGAGCTCTGGAATTCTCCTCGATTCATCACTCGCCTCTGGTGAGAGAAAGAGGAGATAGAGAGGGGGAGATGCGTTGCCGGCTTCCCGCTGAAAGGAATGCTCTCGCCCCTCCGGCCCTTGCACCCGGTGTGCGGAAATCTCAGCTCAATCTTCAAGGGGCCAGTGGCTTAATTTTCTTTGAGCAATGGGGTATATGATGTTCTTGGGAGAGAGGGGGAGGGTGTGGGGGAGAGAAGAAGAGAAGAAAAAGCATAGGGCTTGTTTGGAGGGGAATCTGGGCTTTGTTTTGTTTTCCCCTTCCTTTTGCTTCACTCCTTTATCTATGAACGAACTTTCCGTTGCTTTCCTCCCCCCTTTCCCTCTCCTCTTTCATTCTGTCGTTACACAAACGAGAAAAATATATCCTTTATTTCCTTCTCCCTGCCGCTTTTGCTTTCGGAAAGGAGCGGTTTAAAAGAGGAGACAGACGGTGCCTGTTAATCAATCTCTCTTAGCTTGTGCTATTACTACTACACGAGTAGTACCTTTCAAACAACCAATTAAGTAGCGAGCTGATAATTAGTACTGTACTGGCGACGAAGACAACCAGCGCTTATGAGTTACATCTGTATAGATAGATTGATGATGATCATGTGTAGGTGCGTTGCCTGCAGAACACGCACATACACAGCAGCGGGGGCAGTACACGCGCGCATGCAGGCACGCACGCCGCACCTAAAGTGAGAGCATGCATGCAGAGCGACAAAGGATATCCTCCGTTGCTTAATACGGAGTATATTCGTCCTTTGATGTGGAGAACCGCGAAAGCACACGGTTTGCTTGCTTGGATTACCAAGGGAAGGAAATACGAGTGCGCTACAAACAGTGGAATGCTTTTGTAGCCCTCAATAGGAATGTAGGTAGCTCATATATTACGTGTCGGCTAAGGAAAAATAAAATAAACCGCCAAATATTGATGCTGTGCTTCCTCGATTAGCCCATAACAAGTGTTTAGGGGAAAGCAAGTCTTGTTTATTTTAACGGGAAGTGTGCTCCCTCAAAAGCTCAAAACTTATTAGAGGAATCGAGTATTTAAATTTCCAACCAACCACCAATCATCAAATCCAGCCTTTTTAGTCTTCAAAGTTTTCTTAATGCATGTTTATGCTTTGTAAACTTGATCCCTGCATTTTACCTGCAAAAGAATAAACTCATCCTACTTTTTTTGGAAAAGGAGGATGACCTCCGGCCTCTGCATATCGAAGATTCATGCGGCCATTTTATTGATTATTCTCGAGGACCTTACAAAGCAGAACAACAATATTTCTGAATCCGCCATCTTGGCAACATCTGCCGCTACTTCTATCCAAATGATGAAGGGGTGCAAGCTAGGCCACATACGCAGACCTCTCACCTAAGCCTAACATCTAAAGCCGGAGGCCCGGACCGAGCCATCTGCCGGGTCCGGGGCTCAAACCGGTGCGAAGCACTCACATGTGTCGTCGTCGTCGTCATCTTCCACTGGCCCATCTTCAGAGCAGATTGAGGTAACAACCTTGGCAGGTCCTCCGCCATCGACGTCACCATGACGCCAAATGACGACCTCCACCTACGCGAGCCTTGGCAGGTCCTCCGCCATTGACGCCACCACAACGCCAGTCCCCGACCTCCACCTTCGTACGCGAGTCCATCTCCAAGCAACAGACGTAAATCCATGCTAGGATAGGGCTGCACCACCGTCGTTGCCCACCACCCACAAGCGTGACCCAACCCCAAGGTTTCCAAAGTGGCGCCTTCAAGAAGGGAACGGTGCCGTGAGCTCCGCCGCCGCCCAACAAAGTTAGGGCTTTTGCCCGGGAGACATAGGGGAAGGTGAAGTGAGGAGATCAGTCCATACCGACGCCTCCAAAGAGGGGAATGGCGCCCTCAGGCATCGCCGTCGGCGCGGCCGGTCATGGCTGGCCAGGGATTTCACCCGAACTAGATCCCCGCCACCAGCAGCGCCTCCTGTACATAACCAGCGACCAAGAGGAAGCGCGGACCGACCAGGCTACCCCGCACGCCGAACAGGGGAGGAGGGGAGGCGGCAGACCACACGTACCGACCGCCGACCGCCAATGACCATCGGACCCCCCCCCCCCGCCCACGCAGCCGAGACACAAGATCCACCGCCTGCACGGCTGCTAGCCGGCTGTCCCTTGCCAATGGAGCCGCCGCTCCAGATCCGGGATTCCCCACGCAGAAGCAGGGCAACCTAGGCCCTGCCGCCACCATCTTTGGCGCCCCGGGCTTGCCCGACGGCTGCCTCAGGCGGCGGTGAGGAAGGGAAGAGGGGGGGGGTGAGGAGGAGGTGTAACAATTCTTTTTCGAGAGTACGCTAAAGGCGTACCATATTTTTATAGAAGAGAGCAAGACAATTTACAAGAAGATCAAACAAGCTGCGAACAGGGCTCGATCAGACACCTACACCGACACCTGAAAATGCACTAAAGCTACTCTCTCGCTAATTGATTTAGACCTCCTGCTACGGCAGCCCTCCAATCCTTGGTCTCATCTATGATTTGTGCCTTCAGTTGCATGGGTTGCAGGTGCTGATCGGCCCTTCCAAAGAGCCTCGTGTTCCGCTACTTCCAAATTGCCCAAGTCGTCACCATGAACAGGGAGTCGAATTCTTTCCTCTCGCTCGTGTGAAGGGCGCTTTTGGCTCACTCCCACCATTGTACAGGGGTGCAGTCCGAGGGCGGGGCAGCGATGGCCAGCCTGAAGTGACTTAGGATCAGGTGCCACACCTCTCTAGCATACGGGCATTGAATTAAGATGTGCTCGACTCTGTCCTCTTCTTGGAGAAAAGTGAAGTAGGGGAGGTCTCGTCCTATAATCCATGTTGAGTCCGTCGGTTTGAGGTCCACACTCTATACTGCAAGGCCAACCAAAGGAAAATCTTGCACTTCAACAACACCCATGCCTTCCATATGAGAGAAGCCGGTTGTGAGGAAGTAAGGCCCATGCACAGTCTCTTGTAGGTGGAGTTCACCGAATAAGCACCCGACTTGTCGGGCGTCCATGTGAAAATATCGGGCCGCCCTTCCTCCCTTGTCACGAGGGATATGGCTTGTTGAAGTAGGTACAGTTGCATATGCGCTATGAAATTTAGCCCCTCTAGGATGCCCCTCTCCCACCTTTGCTCCCCATCGCCTAGTGCACCGTACGCATATTCTAGATGCGCGTGGGTACAAGGGCAATGATGATCGGGGCTATGTAAGCCACCGCACGCCCGTTGATCCTGCGGTCGCACCAGAACATAATCTTCTTCCCATGGCCGACCGAGATGGAGACGAGAGTGTCGAATACTTCCATGGACTCGATATCAGAAACCAATTTCAGGCCCTACCACGGCCATTCGTGGTCCGTTCGTCTGAGCCACTCCCAACGCACCGGGAGGGTGAGAGCTTGCAACTTGAAAATTTTCACCCCAATCCTCCATAGAAATAAGGGCGGCAGATGGTATTCCAAGCTACTAGGCACTGTCCCCCATTTCTCTTGTATTTCCCGACCCAAAAGAAGGATCGGAGCCAGGAATTTATGTGATCAAACACCCACTGTGGCGCATCTAGGATCAACAATTGATGAATGTGTCTAGCTGCGATGACTGATTTTTACTAGCATGAGCCTCCCTGGCCTCTGGATGAGTCCACACTGCCAAGCTGGGACCTTGTGCCTAAACTGATCAAGTAATGGCTGCTAATCCAGTCTGGAGAGCTGAGAGATGGCAAGCTGGATGCCGAGGTATTTACAGGGGAATGATCCCATTGTGCATTGCAGGATCCCAGCGACTCGGTTGTTGTCAACCTCTGATCGATCTACGAATGATAATTGCTACAGATTTCCTGTAGTTGACCCTAAGGCCCGAGGCTTCCCCAAAGATGTCGAGGGCGTCTCTCGCAAAGTCCAAATCCATGTTTGTGGGCTTGACGAAGAGGGCCACGTCATCTGCGTTGCCGAGACGCCAGAGAAAGAACTGACCGCACCCTCGTGCTCAGCCTTGGTGAAAAATTCCGACAGAGCCTCCATGGCCACCACGAACAGAAGGGGGGAGGCTGGATCCCCTTGCCGTAACCCTTGTGCATGTGCGAAGCTGCGGCCCGGGACTCCATTGACAATCGCTTTACTCATGGCCGATTGCAGTAAGATTGCAATCCATCTGATCCAGGTGCTGCCAAACCCTTTTTGCCTCAAAACCTCGAAGAGGAACGACCAGGAGAGGGAATCGAAGGAGCGTGTGATGTCAAGATTAGGAACCCACCTTTCTCCTTCCTTCCATAGATTTTCCACGCCACGTGCCTGACCAGAAGATAGTTGTCGTGTATATCCTCCCCACAATGAAGGCACACTGGTTCGCCAAGACAATTTCTTTCATACGCGGGCGCACTCTATTCGCTACAATCTTGGTGAATATCTTCGAGGAGTTGTGTGGAAAGCTGATTGGCCAGAAATCCCCGATCTCCTCTCCGGCTGACTTCTTGGGGATGAGTGTAGCACCCACGATGCGGCTATATCTCCCACGTGTCGGAGCACGACTTAGAGGCATAACCGCATAGTAGGCATGTCGCAAGAGGGGTAATCTTTACACATCCCATGTAGTGAATAAGAAAGGGATAAAGAGTTGGCTTACAATCGGCACTTCACACAATACATAAATATATCATACAATTATCCAGAATACAATCAAGGTCCGACTACAGAACCAACATAAATAAAGACAACCCCAAATGCTAGATCCCTGATCGCCCCAACTGGGCTCCTCTACTGATCATCCGGAAAAGAAACATAATAATGACCCGAATCTTCATCGAACTCCCACTTGAGTTCGGTAGCGTCCCCTGCACTGGCATCATCAGCACCTGCATCTGTTTGGAAGTATCTATGAGTCACGGGGACTCAGCAATCTCACACCCTCGCGATCAAGACTGTTTAAGCTTAAAGGGAGGAAAGGTAATGAGGTGGAGCTGCAGCAAGCACTAGCATGTATGGTGGCTAACTTATGCAAAAGAGAGCGAGAAGAGAAGCAAAGCATGGTCGAGAAGCTAAAATGATCAAGAGGTGATCCTGAAACTACTTACGTTCAAGCATAACACGAGACCGTGTTCTCTTCCCAGACTCCGCCGAAAAGAGACCATCACGGCTACACACGTGGTTTATTCATTTTAATTAGATTAAGTGTCAAGTTCTCTACAATCGGACATTAACAAATTCCCATCTTCCCATAACAGCGGGCACGACTTTCGAAAGTTCAAAACCCTGCAGGGGTGTCCCAACTTAGCCCATCACAAGCTCTCATGGTCAAGAAGGATATTCCTTCTCCCAGGAAGACCCGATCAGACTCAGAATCCCGGTTACAAGACATTTCGACAATGGTAAAACAAGACCAGCAAGACCACCCGCTGTGCCGACAAATCCCGATAGGAGCTGCACATATCTTATTCTCAGGGCACACCAGATAAGCTAAGCATACATGAACCAACATAACCCATGTTGCCAAGGGACGGTCCCGCACGGTGCTCTAGTTTGGACCAACACTCAGAGGAGCACTGGCCCGGGGGTTTAAAATAAAGATGACCCTTGAGTCCGCGGAACCCAAGGGAAAAAGGCTTAGGTGGCAAATGGTAATACCAAGGTTGGGCCTTGCTGGAGGAGTTTTATTCAAGGTGAACTGTCAAGTGGTTCCCATAACACCCGACCGTGTAAGGAACACAATCAAAGAACATAACACCGGTATGACGGAAACTAGGGCGGCAAGAGTGGAGCAAAACACCAGGCATAAGGCCGAGCCTTCCAGCCTTTACCAAGTATATAGATGCATTAAAGTGAACAAGATATAATAATGATATCCCAACAATATCCATGTTTCAACATGGAACAAACTTCATCTCCACCTGCAACTAGCAACGTTATAAGAGGGGCTGAGCAAAAGCGGTAATATAGCCAAACAATGGTTTTCTAGGAAAGGTGGGTCAGATGCTTGACATGGCAATATGGGAGGCATGATATAGCAAGTGGTAGGTATCGCGGCATAGCAATAGAGCGAACAACTAGCAAGCAAAGATAGAAGTGATTTCGAGAGTATGGTCATCTTTCCTGCAAAGTTCTCCGAGTTGACGAAAGCTTGATCCTCATTAGTGTACTCAACAGGTTCCACGATCACGTACTTGTCTCCCGGCTCTACCCCAAGTAAGAACACAAGCAAAGGACCAACAATCAATCACAGTGCAATGCACAAGCAACATGATGCAAAACATGGCATGACATGCGGGATGTGATATGCAATGCATATGCGTGCTCCGGAAGGAAAGGATTGATCAAGGCATCAACTTGGCAAACCAAGTGCGCCGCTGGAAAGATGAGTTGATTTCAGTCGAAATCGATATAAAGATTGCCGGAATCGGATGCACGGTTTGCAAATGGCAAGCAAAACAAGAAAGGCACAATTCCGCGATTAACAGCACAATGCCACCTAGAATGTAACAAGAAACTAAGCTACTGCACTCCAACATAACAACAAAGCACATGGCAGTGATCTACTCAAGATGCTTGACAAAAGATGAACACTGAGCTAAGGCTAAATCACACAAGAGCAGGTTCAAACAAGCATGGCAAAAGTGCAAAAGTTATCAGCTTCACAGACTTGGTGAAAATTACTAACATGCTAGGAAATAACATTAGGAAGCCATGTTTATAGCAAGCAAACAATATGCTACAGAAACAAAACATAGCAAACAAAGGCATGGCATGAATCTAGTCAAACCATAGAACATAAGTCCATTACTGATCAAGAGCCAAAAAGGCACAGAAGATAATATGGCAGCGATGTAAACATTGCAAGTTTCGTTAACAGATTCAGACTTAGCCAAAAACAGAGCATGGCATATACAGAATTATGAAGGCATCTTTGCGAGCTCGATTCACTCATCACGAGGCATTGCATGACAAACTAAGATAGCAATATCAATAAGACATGTTCATGAAGCTAACCAAGGCAAGAACAAGTTTATAGCATGCTTGGATCAACTACAACAACCATGGCAAAATTGATTAACATGTAAACAATCTGCCAGGAACATTTTATAGCAAAAGTAGAGCAATATTAAGTCATGCTAGGGCACTCCATAAATGCAAACAGGGGCATGGATGGATAGAGCACAACCATATGTCCAAATCATCCTTACTGAAGATACTCAAGCAAATCATGGATCTCACTATAGCATCATGGATACATGTCATAAAAATAACAGCAGAGCAAGGAAAGCAATATCCTAAGTCCCTGAAATCAACAATATCACGAAGGCTACTTTGCATGCTTGTGCTAGTCACCACAAAGATCACAAAAATACATGGCAAGCACCCCTGTAAAGATGGCATGGCATAGACCAAAACACATGTAGAGCTCATGTTCATATGAAGCACACAACAAATGTGACAAGAATGACAAATCCTCATACTCTGATAAGAAACAACACCTAACAATTTATATCACTCTTGCATCAACGATTTGGGCATCAAGATGGACTCAAACAAGCATGTCACACTGGAACAAAATGAAGAGCACATCATGATGAACATTTTGATATATTGCATGCACAAAATGGAGCAGCACACATGAAGTTATGGCATGATGAACAGAGCAAAAAAATTAACAAGGAAAAGACTTAGAGGTGAAAATGAGGTCAACCCTAGTCTTCCAGATCTGGATCCGGGCACGGAAGTTGAGGTGGCCGGTGCGAGCTCGCCGGACTTGCGGCGACGGCCGGTGGCCGGAGTGGAGATGGGGGTCGCCGGAGAGGTTGGCGCCGGCGATGAGGCGTGCAGGAGCGGCTAAAGATGGCAGGGCGACAGCTCAGGGCCCCACGGGCGAGCAACGGCGGCGAAGGCCTCGGGCGGCGGCGCACTCCGGCGCAGGGCGGCGGGCGACGACCGGCGAGGCGACGAACGCCGGTCGGGCGGAGGGCGGCGTCTCGGGGAGCGAAAGGGCGCGGGCGGCGGCGCGGAGGCTATGGGCCTCACGGGCCCGCTTCGAGCCCGGTGGGCCGGCGGCGGTGGGAGTGGCGCGGGGGCAGGTGGCGGCGCGCGATTCGTCCTGGCGCGACGGCGATTTTCGTCCGGTGCGGACCGGACGTGTCCGGCGGCGGCGGGGAGAGGGAGAGCTAGAGTTTCGCCCGAATCTGGAGAGGGTGCACATATTTATACCTAGGAGGAGGTAGGAGTGTCCAAATGAGGTTTAGTTTTCGGCCACGCGATCGTGATCCGACGGCGGAGGACACAGGATAGGTTTGGATCGGTTATTGGGCCACTTTGGAGGGGTGTTGGGCTGCAACACACACGAGGCCTTTACGGTTCCCCGGTTAACCGTTGGAGCATCAAACGAACTCCAAATGGCAAGAAATTTGACAGGAGGTCTACCGGTGGTGTACCAAGGCCACTTGGCAAATCTCGGTCCATTCCGAGAATGTTTAACAGCCGCTCACGAAAAGAGACAAGAGGGGGACGCCGGAGGACATAGGAGTGTCGGATTGCAAAATGGACAACGAGGAAAATACTCGGATGCATGAGACGAACACGTATGCAAAAGAGATGCACATGATGACATGATATGAGATGCATGACACGAACGAAATGCAAAACGAAGACAAAACCCAACCACGAGGGAATCTCATAACTTAAAGCCGAAAATGGCAAGAGTCGGAGTACAAATATGACAAGTTACATCCGGGGTGTTACAATGAGCACGATCAACACTTTATTAAGCTTCCCAGACCCTTCCATCTCCCACATACAGCTTATGTAGCGCGGCCATGATGTTGCGATTGATCATCAGCCAAGCCTTTTGGTTGAATGCTCCTGTGAACCCGTCGGCACACGTGGGCGCGCTCCATTCGCTAGGATCTTGGTTGAATGCTTTGTCCGAAGGCATCTCCATAATGACATTCCATACCTCCTCCTCGGAAAATAGGCAGTCCAGATCGCGGAGATCCACTGGTTCCATGCCCCAGGTACTTGAGGTCCATGGTAAGCTCACGCGCCTGCGCTCGCCCCAACAATCCCTCGTAAGCCTCGGTGAAGATCTCTTGTATGCGCTCTTCGTCAGTAACAATCACCTCCTGATGCTTGACGTGGGGTACAAATTTCTTTGTCCTCCTCCCATTAGCTACAGCCTGAAATAGCTTGGAGTTGGCATCCTCAACCTGTAGCCAGCGGATCCGCGAACGCTGGCGCTGTATTGTTCTTTCGAGAGATGCCAAGCCAAGCAACATCATCTTCAGCGTACGACATAGCCATAGTTCCTCCAACATCAGCTGCCTCCTTTCTTGCACTTGATGCAATCTAAGTATGATCCAGTGTGCCACAGCCAAGAGAAATTTGACATTTCCTACCTTCTGTTGTCCCCAAGCTTGAAGTGTCACAGCCAAGTTTCTTAATAGTGTATCCAACCTCTTGAATGGATCAACGATCACTTGGTCAAAACTCCACGCCTCCCGAACAGCAAGATCGAACCCATCCATCTTCACCCAAAAGTTCTGGAACCTAAACCTATGCTTGGGGCATCCCACGGCATTCGTAGACAGGTGGAGCGGGTTGTGATCCAAAACCCCAGATGAGAGAGCTTGCAAGAGACAGTCAGGATATGTCAGCTCCCAGCCCATATAAACTAGCATACAGTTGATCTTTGTCATTGTGGGATTGCCCATTCGTTGGACCGGGTGAAGCTATGCCTGTGCATGTACATGTCCTTCAGCTCATTGTCATCCACGAAGCTCCTCAACCTATTCATGATGCTCCTGATCAGATTGTCATTGTTCTTCTTGCTGGCCCATAGAATCATGTTGAAGCTGCCCAGCACCGTCCACTGTCCGAGGCACATAACACATCGTGGCCTAAGATCATTAAGGAACATGACCTTCTCGTCGTCTCCCCGCGGCTCGTATACTCCAGTGATTCACCAAGAATTTCCCTCCCTAGTGCGCATGCAGCCGGTGATACTATGTGTCCAACACCATACTGTGCACGTCCAACACCATGGAGTCCCATGCCAACAAAATGCCACCTTGGGTCTCAAACGCCGGCAAGTAACCGAATCCATTGAAAGATGATCTAACACATTGCATTACATCATATAGATCTATTACATGATGTTTGGTCTCTTGAAAACACACCATGTTAATGTTCACTACCTCCACAAATTCCCTAACCACCTTTCTTTTTGCAGGGTTATTGAGCCCCCCGCACGTTCCAGCAGAGCAGCTCCGGGTTGTGATCCATGAACAAGATGTACTCTCGCACCACTCCGCCCAAGCTCGAAGCATCAATGGGTGAGCACTACCGTGGTATTAGCCTTCTCCAATTGTAACAAATTATGAAAAAATATTATTAGCATTACTATAATCTGGAAGATTTCCTAGTGATAGGTTTTTTGTTTGACCAAGTACTGTAGAACAATTATTCTACGGTAACACAAAGCCTTCTCTTTCTCCACAAGAAAAGACCTTAGCCCTTCCTTCTTCTCCCGTTGGCGCCGTCACTGGTCCTCCCCATCTCCTATGGCTTGGGCCATGGAGGTGTGGAGGATCCCAGCTCTCCGCTGATGGGAGGGACCTTGTTCTCGTTCTTGTTGTCAGAGATATGGCAAGCAAATCAATATGATGAGAAACGAAAAACAAGCAGGAGACACATGATTTTAACATGGGAAACCCCTTCAAGACGAAAGGGAACAAACACGGGCGCCAGTGAGCAAATCTTCACTATATCGGGGGAGGTTACAAACATTGGCGATTTACAACTGATTAACTTATCTCATGAAGCGGCTTACAAAGGATATATATAACAGAGCTGACCTAGGTCAATACTGATATGTACCATGGGGGGCTTCCCCCTGCACCCCCAAGTGTGCCTGTCGAGGGTGGCCCACATGGGCTAACTACACTCCTCTTCAGCCGAAGCATACCGACGACGGGCCTCGCTCCGCTTGCTTGTCAAAAGTTAGCCATTATCTTTACTACTAAGATCCCGTGCTACGCTATGGAATTAAAAAGAAGGCGTGAGTGCAATGCTAGGGGACAACGAAATAACGTAGCGAGACATTGATCGAAATGATGTTGTACATTTGAATATCTGATCGATACACATTGGGAACAATCAAACATACGGGTTTCCATTTACACCTTGGAAGAGGACTTGTTCTTCCTACTCGGCGTTCCCTCTGTCCGCTACATCCTATATCGAGGTGTCTGCTAGGGACGGAGAGCGCGCTCCCTTCCCTAGTCCAATTCGGCCTCCTCCCTTGTGGGGGCACACCAGCCCCTTATGGGCTGGTTAGCCTCCCTCCTATGGCCCATACGGCCCATATCTTTCCCCGGGGGGAGGGGGTTCCGGTAACCCCTTCGGTACTCCGGTATGTACCCGATACACTTCGGAACCCTTCCGGTGTCCGAATACTACCTTCAAATATATCAATCTTTACATCTTGACCATTTCGAGACTCCTCGTCATGTCCGTGATCTCATCCGAGACTCCGAACAAACTTCGGTCACCAAAACACATTACTCATAATACAAATCATCATCGAACGTTAAGCGTGCGGACCCTACGGGTTCAAGAACTATGTAGACATGACCGAGACACATCTCCGGTCAATAACCAATAGAGGAACCTGGATGCTCATATTGCTTCCTACATATTCCACGAAGATCTTTATCGGTCAAGCCGCAATAACAACATACTTTATTTGCTTTGTCATCGGTATGTTACTGGCCCGAGATTTGATCGTCGGTATCATCATACCTTGTTCAATCACGTTACCAGCAAGTCTCTTTACTTGTTCTGTAATGCATCATCCCGTAGCTAACTCATTAGTCACATTGCTTGCAAGGCTTATAGTGATGTGCATTACCGAGAGGGCCCAGAGATACCTCTCTGATACTCAGAGTAAGAAATCCTAATCTTGATCTATGCCAACCCAACAAACACCTTCAGAGACACCTATAGAGCATCTTTATAATCATCCAATTATGTTGTGATGTTTGATAGCACACAAGGTGTTCCTCCGGTATTCGGGAGTTGCATAATCTCATTGTCAGAGGAATATGTATAAGTCATGAAGAAAGCAATAGCAATAAAACTTGACGATCATTATGCTAAGCAAACATATGGGTCTTTTCCATCACATCATTCTCCTAATGATGTGATCTCGTTCATCAGATGACAACACAAGTCTATGGTTAGGAAACTTAACCATCTTTGATTAACGAGCTAGTCAAGTAGAGGCATAGTAGGGACACTTTGTTTTGTCTATGTATTCACATATGTGTCAAGTTTCTGGATAATTCAATTCTAGCATGAAAAATAAACATTTATAATAATATAAGGAAATATAAATAACAACTTTATTATTGCCTCTATGGCATATTTCCTTCACTACTAGTGTTGATTACATCTTATAGTTGATTATGGTTTATTTGGTGGAAGATTATATGTTCAGATCCATTATTCTATTTAATACCCATCTGATCTTGATCATGATTATCAGTTGTGAGTAGTTACTTTTGTTATTGAGGTCATGGGAGAAATCTTGTTGCAAGTAATCATGTGAACTTGATATGTGTTCGACATTTTGATGATATGTATGTTGTGATTCCCTTAGTGGTGTCATGTGATCGTCGACTACATGACACTTAACCATATTTGGGACTAAGGGAATGCATTGTGGAGTAGTTATTAGATGATCGGTTCCTAGAGTGACACAAGCTTAATCCCTAGTTTATGTGCTACTTCGTAATGGACCGATTTGGATCCAACAGTTTAATGCTATGGTTGGATTTTATCTTAATACTTTTCTCATAGTTATGGATGCTTGCAAGGGTGTTAATCACAAGTAGGAGGTTTGTTCAAGTAAGAACAACACCTAAGTACCGATCCACCCACATATCAAATTATCAAAGTAGCGAACGTGAATGACACCAACATGATGAAAGTGACTAGATGAAATTCCCGTGTACACTCAAGAACACTTTGCTTATTATAAGAGACCATTTTGGCCCATCCTTTGCGACAAAAGGATTGGGCTACCTTGCTGCACTTTATTTACCATTACCATTACTTCTCCATTACAAATTATCTTGCTATCAAACTACCTGTTACCGCTTATTTTAGTCCTTGCAGAAAATATCTTGCTGAAAACCACTGGTCATTTCCTTCTCCTCCTCGTTGGGTTTGACAGTCTTACATATAGAAAGGACTATGATTGAGCCCCTATACTTGTGGGTCATCAAGTCTCTTTTCTGGCGCCGTTGCCGGGGAGTGAAGCGCGCTTGGTAAGTGGAATTTGGTAAGGAAAAAATTATATTACACGCTGAAATTTATTATCACTTGCTACTATGGAAAATGATCCTTCACCTCGACCGGAAGCACAATTAGTTGCCCCTGAACCTACTACACCTACTAACAATATTGGTTATGAAATTACTTCAGGTATGATAGAACAACTGCTAGCTAATCCTTATGCAGGAGATGGAACCGAACATCCTGATATGCACTTAATCTATGTGGATGAAATTTGTGGATTATTTAAGCTTGTAGGTTTACCAGGAGATGAAGCTAAGAAGAAGGTTTTACCTTTATCTTTGAAGGGAAAAGCATTGGCATGGTATAGGCTATGTGATGATATTAGATCTTGGAACTGGAACCGATTGAAATTGGAATTTCATAAAAAAAATCATATGCATCTAGTTCATCGTGATCGGAATTATATATATAATTTTTGGCCTCGTGAAGGATAAAGTATCTCTCTAGCTTTGGGGAGGCTTAAGTCAATGTTATATTCATGCCACAATCATGAGCTTTCATGAGAAATTATTAGTCAGAACTTTTATGCTTGGCTTTCTCATGATGATCAATCCATGCTCGATACTTCTTGTACTGGTTCTTTTATGAAGAAGACTATTGAATTTAGGTTGGGTCTTTTAGAAAGATTAAATGCAACTCTTAATATTCAGAACTCAATGATGGTAAATAGTCAGGTTTTAAGCTTAAGTTTGATTGTGTTAAATCTTTTATGAATACCGACGCCTTTCACAAGTGTAGCACTAAATATGAACTTGACTCTGAGATAGTAGCCTCTTTTTGTGAATCATTTTCTACTCATGTTGATCTCCCTAAGGAGAAGTGGTTTAAATATCATCCACCTATTAAATAAGAAATTAAAGAACCGGTTAAAGTTAAAGATGAAACTATTATTTACAATATTGATCCAGTTGTGCCCACTACTTATACTGAAAAACCACCTATCTCCGTTAGGATAAAGGAATGCTAAGGTATCAATTATGGTTCAAAAAAGTAATATTAAAGCACCAAAACCATCTGACACTACAAAAAATACACTTTCGTGATGATACGTGTTTGTCACAGTAGGTCGCGTTTTTTGTCATGCATATACATCCATGACGATTTTATGACAGAATCAAGATAGTCATACCTATGCTGTCATAGAAGTGTTCCATGACATTACCAAAATTATCATCACGGAAGTGTCCACTTCCATGACGATAAATCACGCATCACAGAAGTGCTTTCGTCAAGGGTGACCGACACGTGGCATCCACCGTAACGGAACGCCGTTAAGCTATCGGGTCCGGTTTCGGATCCGATAACCCGTTAACAGCCCCGACCAATGGAGATTTTCCATGTGTAAAATCATCATTGGCTGGAGGAAACACGTGTCGGCTCACCATTGGGACAGATGTCATCCACTCAATGGACCGAAGGCGCCTATGATACGTCAACATGTGGCACGGCTGAATAGAGGCCCATTCCTGTGAAAGGGCCGGCCCATTTGACTTGGTCAAAAGGTGGCGGGCCGGCCCAAGGAAAGCCTGTTAACGACATGTTCGCATATAGCCCATTTACAGCACACTAACCCAGGGCCCATTACGACCTATCCGAATTAGGCCCAGTAGCGTCATGTGGGCCGTCCAATATGATTCCAGCCCATTTTAGGTTCTGGCCCATGTATGGCCCATGACGTCGTTCGGCCCATATGAGGCCCTTTGTAACTCTTGGCCCGTTAACGGCCCGTGGTGAAACTGGCCCATAATGAACATTTATCACTTTATACCCATTAACGCCCCATTAATCCGTTGGGCCATTTGCAGCCCATGTTATCTTTCAGCCTTCTCAGGGCCCATTTATTCTTGGGCTCATTTCCAGCATTCGGTTACTTACGGCCCGTTACTGCCATTTTCTGCTTGTGGGCCAAATTTAGCCCGTGGTTATAGTCGGCCCGTTTGTGGCCCGTTAATACGTTGGGCCGTTTTCATAGCATCATCAAATACGGCCTATTAACGACGGCCCGTTATGGTCGGCCCATGAACAGACGACTCCAACTCCAGCCCGTTTATGTCCATAATGCGGTCAGTTTGTGGCCCATGTTTGGCCAACCGATCATACGGCCCGTAGAAGGCCCATTGATGATACGGCCCGTAGAAGGCCCATTGTTTCTACGGACCGTAGGAGGCCAAGTGTCACTACAGTATATAGAGGTTTAGACCTGCTAATGGCCCAAGATGATTATAGGCCCACGTTTTGGCCCATATGAGTAACGGGCCGGCCTAAAGACCGACAACACTGAGATCTACTGAATCTTCCGGCCTAAATTACAGCATACCGACCAAAGAATAAACCTAGACTATACAATAAAGAAATTACGACATATTACATCCACATGGAATCAAAGTTCACTAACGGTGATAATAAAGCACAACATGACCGCGGATTACATACACTGGGCATCAAAGGTCGCCACCAGTGCATATAAACATGCCGACAAAAGAATATACAAAATTGAGAGCACTTCAGAAGGCAATAGACCTGGCAAGGTCGGGCCCCGCAAGTAGCCGAACAAGCTGATGAGACCTCAGTTGTGTCAACAATAGATGCTTCTTCCCTAGTTGTATGGCACAATAGTGCGCAAGGCAGTCCCCTGACATCTTCATCACATCTTTGACTTCAAGTCAGAGCTGAGCTGAAGCAAGCCTTTCTGCTTTAAGTTGAGACTGAATAAGTCGAACTTATTGAGGCAGCGACTGCACAGAGGTTGTCTCACACCTGCTGGTGAGTAGCTTCAACTCACTGTCTTCATCAAGACAGGACCTTGGGGTCATCTCGCTGTCCTCAAGATGGTTTGGCTCATTATCTTTCCTAAAGTCCTGCCTGGCATAAGAGATACGACTCTGAAAGAGAAACAAGGAGACACGTAACAGGTTTCACAATTATATAAGCAAATAAATGGATTTGTTCTACATAAGGAACATGTTTTTACAACTACAATTTAAAACTGGTAGTTGTTGCAAACATCCAATCAGATGTAAATAGAAGTGGACGAAATGATGCCTATGCAAATCTATACTAGAACAAAGTTTGAAGGCTTGAGAAGGATGAACTTACATTACATGTTAACATGGGCTGGACAAATCCCTTCTCCATGTTGATGGAAGGATAATTCAATAAATTCCCCAAAGAAAATTCTTTATAAGCATTGCCATTATTCTACATTTTGCAAAGAGTAAATATAGATCAAATAACATTGGAAGAAATAGAGGATAATAAAGCTCAGGTGCAGACTGATGATACATAATCAAATATCAATTAATTAAGTACAGCGTTACAAGGCAAAAGGTACTGACAAGAGGAATGCAGATGTCGGTGTGAAAACCGGCGGATCTCGGGTAGGGGGTCCCGAACTGTGCGTCTAAGGCGGATGGTCACAGGAGGCAGGGGACACGAAGTTTACCCAGGTTCGGGCCCTCTTGATGGAGGTAAAACCCTACATCCTGCTTGATTGTTCTTGATGATATGAGTATTACAAGAGTTGATCTACCACGAGATCAGAGATGCTAAACCCTAGAAGCTAGCCTATGGTATGATTGTATGTTGTCCTACGGACTAAAATCCTCTGGATAATATAGACACCGGAGGGGGCTAGGGTTACACAAGGTCGGTTACAAGGGAGGAGATATACATATCCGTATTTCCTAGCTTGCCTTCCACGCCAAGTAGAGTCCCATCCGGACACGAGACGAAGTCTTCCATCTTGTATCTTCATAGTCCAACAGTCTGGCCAAAGGATATAGTCCGGCTGTCCGGAGACCCCCTAATCCAGGACTCCCTCAGTAGCCCCTGAACCAGGCTTCAATGACGATGAGTCTGGCGCGCAGTGTTGTCTTCGACATTGCAAGGCCGGTTCCTCCTCCGAATACACCACAGAAGAGATTGAATACAAGGATAGTGTCCGACCCAGCAAAATAAGTTCCACATACCACCGTAGAGAGAATAATACTTCCACAAATCTAATCTCCTGACATGTTTCGATAGTATGACATCACTTCATGGCCCGGTTATTATTCGAACTGCTTTTCTCAACCAGCTCCGCACATATCGCAGGGCGGTTTTCTTGATACGTCTTGTCAAAGCCGAGATCGTGTTCCCCTTATCACGGGATTGTCATCAATACGGACATGGGTAACCCAACCGCGCCATCAATTACAGCGCATGGGGAATAAGCAGTTTTGGCAGGCAAGTGGGGAGACTCATCGCCTCCTCCGCCCTTATAAAGGGACAAAGATTTACTTTTTTCACCCACACCTTCTTCCTTCTCGGTTACCCATTCCCGCACACTCGAGCTCTAGCGCCCAAGCTCGCGTTCTTATTCTCAAACCACTCCAACAATGTCTGGAGCAGGAGGCAAGTGGATGGTTTCCTCCGTCATGGAGGAAAACATCAAAAAGTTACGGGAGGCCGGATACCTACCTGCGAATATCGCGCACCGGCTACCGAATGCGGAGAAGATCGTCCCAATGCCCGAACCCCATGAGAGGGTAGTTTTTCTTACCCATTTCGTTCGCGGACTGGGATTTCCTCTCCACCCGTTTGTCCGTGGGCTCATGTTCTACTACGGGCTGGATTTTCATGATCTGGCCCCCAACTTTATCCTCAACATCTCGGCGTTTATCGTCGTGTGCGAGGCCCTCCTCCGCATCAGGCCCCACTTCGGCTTATGGCTCAAAACCTTCAATGTCAAACCGAGGGTGGTGGGAGGCCAGCAAGCAGAATGCGGAGGCGCCATGGTGGGCAAGATGCCTAATGTCACCTGGCTCGAGGGTACCTACGTGGATACCATAAAGGGGTGGCAATCGGGGTGGTTCTACATCACCGAGCCACGCGACTCCAACTGGGAGGCTGCCCCCAAATTTTGATCCGGAATCCCCACGCGGCTCACCTCCTGGAAAAAGAAGGGCATGTCTTGGGGTTCTTCGTTAGAGCTGACCGGACTCCAAACCTGCATCCAGAACATGACAAACAAGAAAATCAAGCTTGTCAACATGGTCCAGGTTATGCTCTTTCGCCAGATCCTTCCGTCCTAACAACGGGCATTTGTTTTGTGGGATTTCGACTCGGCCCAGCACCAGACGCTGCGAGAGCTCTATGACATGACGCACGAGGACGTTTGGAGGGTGCTGTTCAATGGCGCCGAGATGCCTCCCTCCCTCACCGAGGACCGCAGACTCAGCACAAAGCGCCGCGCCCATCCGGTAGGCTTTTATATCTCTAAGGGTATTTATGTGCCCTGGTTTAGTTATGTGCTGGATCTAAGCTTTCATGTCATTAACAGGACTAGATAAAGACAGCGGAGCAGCTTGATTGCCCAGCCCCCTGCCCGAAGATCATGCAAACGCTCTTCTAACAAAGATGCTGACTCCGGCACCTTACGAGGTGCCGGAAAATATGGCCAAGAAGAAGGCCGTGGGGACCCGAAAGGGGCTTTGGCGCAAGGTTCTATCGGACTCATCATCCGATGAGTCCGACGCACACTCCTCCCACAGAAACGAGGAGGAGGAGAAAAATTCTCCCCCCAGCCGGGGGAGACAAGAAAAGGAAGGCCGACCCATCCAGGGAGGCTGAAGGGTCCAAGAAGGGAAAGACCCTCCCTTCGGACTGTGCCACGACGGCCGCCAACAGCGGCGACGAGTGGCTACCCAGGGACAAGCCCCTGGCGAAGTCGTAAGTGTCCGAAAACCATAGTACTTCATGGTATGTTTTATTGTACTGCCTTTGCTCATGCCAAACCTGATTATGCAGTCCGGCCCGAGCTCGTCTCGACGTACCCTCGTCATGCGGCTCTTTGGGCTCGTCGGATATGAACAGCGGTTCTCCTTCGATAGCTTCCACCCCTCGCCCTACGGACAACGCCGAGGTGGTGTCTCAGAAGGCACCGACCCAAGGGGAGGTGATCCTGGGGGCGCCTCACGGCGACCTCCCGGATCCTGGGTACCAAGGGAGCGAGGCTCCTATGGGCTTCGAGTTCGGGCCCCAGCCGGATACTGCATCGGAACCTTCAATGATTCCGGACTCCGGCAGGCAGACCCCATTAAGGGGGGCCAACCATCCTTGTCGGTGTCCTCTGTCCAACCAGAGGCATCGGACAACTTGCTGGAAGCGCTTCACAGCACTTCCATCGACGAAGAACACCGCACTATCATGAGTGCGGTGGTCAAGAAGGTTCAGTCCGCCAAAAATGAACTGACAGAAGCTTGCGCCAGCCTCCTAACAGGCTTTGAGGTAAGCATTCAAAATATAAAAGTATTACCGCATAGATAGTAGCCCTGATGCTCTGTTCGGTGTTCGCGAAGAAAAGCCGAATAGAGTATCAAATGATAACTCAAGAGTCTAATTAGAGTATGTCTATGTGTATGTGCAGGCTTCCATGCTGGCCGCTGCCGCACGTACTGCGGAGGTCTCTGCGCTGAAGCAGGCCCTGAAGCGGTCCGAGGACGAGCTCGGACTTACCAAGGGGCAGCTCGAAGAGAGCAAAGGTAAGATATACCCCAGTTTATATAGTTAAAAAGAAGTTCGGTGTAAAGTAATAGGATCACCATGAATTTGTCAGGGGCCACGACCGAGGTGGAGACCCTGAGGAAGGCGTTGTCCGCGGACGAAGACAAAGCGGCCAAAGAACGCATTGAACGGGAGAAACAAGAAGCCCGAGTGGGCGAGGTGCAGCAAGAGGTCGAGGCTCTCGCCAAAAAGCATGAGTCCTTGGAGCTTGACTTGAAGACGCGAGAGTCCGAGCTCGCTCAGGAGCTTGAAAGCATCCGGAGCGCCAAGGCCGAAGCCCACAAGGCCCTCCAGGAGATTGATGCGACGAAGAAGATAGCAGCGGGTAAGGCATTCAATATGCAAAGCAAGCATGTGAAGGAGACTTTCCTTTTTCTTACCTGAGTTTGGAGCTCTCCAGGAGCGTTTGCAGATCTTCCCCGCAGTGTGCTAGATGCCGCAGAGTTTTACTGAGCTGAGGAGGGGAGCTCAACAGAGAAGTTGTTCTGGTCTCAGTATGCTGAGGCCGAACACCCCATGTCCTTGAGCGACCAGCTGAAGCAGTTGGTCGAACTTCACAACATGGCCGAACATGCCATGAGGGGCCTTATAGTCTGGATGTGGCCTGGCGAGCCCCTGTCCGGTAGCTACTTCGGGCTGGTGAGGCGGCTGGTGGAAGCCTTCCCACGACTTGAAGTCATCAAGCGATCCATCTGCATCGAAGGTGCACACAGAGCTTTTGCCCGGGTGAAGGTGCACTGGGCGAAGCTGGACACCATGAAGCTTGTGAAGGAGGGGCCACCGGAGGGCAAGGAGCATCGCTGCCCCGACAATTACTATGAGAGCGTCCTGAAGGGTTCCCGCTTGGTGGCAGATGAGTGTGCCAAGGATGTAATTTTTGAATGAACATGCCCATGTGATCGTGTAATATGAAACGAGTTCTTTTGCGCCATGCGACGCTTTCTTAATTTAAAATATTACCTTCTGTGCAGCTGTTTATAAAATCTGAGAGTTGGCTAGTCGTCGGCTTCTGCCCCCATGTAACTAGTACTGGGGTGTTCGGGGTAAATCTGAACACTCTTTACCCCAATTTTGGGTCCTTCAAGGGAGGTGCTCAGCGCAACGAACCATGCAATCGGACTATAATGCTTTATCACTCACTTAGCTGTAGAAGTCTATGATTTTAAATTTTTGGCGAAGCCCTTGGTATTCGGAGGGCCGAATTTGGGGCGCTATACACACCTAAGACGGACTAGGCCGACTCCTCGCCCAAAGCGGAAAAAGTCTTTAAGGACTTGAGACCTCTCGAACAGCGACCAGTCTCTCGCCTTATCACGACAGTCAGTTTTTGGCTTTCTCTACTGAGGTGCTCGTCCGGAAGAACCGGGACACAATCACAGTAGTCCTCCCACCGCTACCTTAGCCGATATAGCGGAACGTCAGGTACCAAAGCATTGGAGCCGAGCAACCCAACATTTGACCAAAGACATGATTCGGAGTTGATGCATGTAATGCTATAAGTTTAGGGTGCCGCACTGTCGAAAGTGTTCGAACTTCTTGCGCCGTGTTACGGGGTAAACAAGAGCCCTTGGCGTACTGACCGTACCCGAGCATGCAGGTGCGGGATGTCGTAGATGGACATATAAGAGAAAGAAAAAAAAACTTAAATAATGCAATGACAGATTAATAATATGCATTGTTATTTGAATCATACATCGAAGCGTACTGGTACAAGTAGTGCAATAAGCATAAAGTAGGACAATTCGAAATGTCCTATCCCAAGGCAAGCTATGCATAAATAGTGAAAAGCAGGTATATCAAGTATTACTAGAGACCACCTAGCGGTTCCCGTGTTCATCTTAGCTTCTTGCCACCTTGGTTGTTGCATCCAGAATGTGTCTGACAATCGGACTACCTGAAAGGGCTTCCGAAGAGTTAGGCCCTGAAAGAGAAAAGGAATGTCAAAGGTATACAGCCCCTGGTGTGGTTAAGCCACAATGCGGGGCGTGTCCTGATTGTGCCCCCGCCTATGTCCATGGTATTTTCAATGCGTAGTTATGTACGCGTGGTACGAATTTTGTCGCTACACTGGGACTAGGACGGGGGCCGGATTGCTAGGCGAGCGCTGATCGCGCCGGGTGATCCTGTTTCAGATAGTTCCGGACTCGATTGAAGGTGTCCGGGGGCTGTAACGCCGAATGAGTAGTCTGCCTGAACAGGCTGCTTTGTGCCTCTACCGCAAGGGCCGCAGTGTGCTCTTCCGTACAGAGCGAGCGTTCTGTGTTTCCATTTACTGTTATGACCCCAGGAGGTCCTGGCATCTTGAGCTTGAGGTATGCGTAATGCGGCACTGGATTGAATTTTGCAAATGTTGTCCGTCCGAGCAGTGCATGATAGCCACTGCGAAATGGGACGATGTCGAAGATTAACTCTTCGCTTCGGAAGTTATCCGGTGATCCGAAGACCACTTCCAGTCTAATTGAGCCTGTACAATGGGCCTCTACACCTGGGATGACGCCTTTAAAGGTGGTTTTGCTGGGTTTTATCCTTGAGGGATCGATACCCATTTTTCGCACTGTATCCTGATAAAGCAGGTTCAGGCTGCTGCCGCCGTCCATAAGGACTCGAGTAAGGTGAAATCCGTCAATGATGGGGTCTAGGACCAGTGCAGCGGATCCGCCGTGACGGATGCTAGTGGGATAGTCCCTGCGATCGAAGGTTATCGGACAAGCAGACCATGGGTTGAACTTTGAGGCGACGGGGTCCATCGCATAGACGTCCCTTAGTGCACGCTTTAGCTCCCTCTTGGGAATGTGGGTTGCGTATATCATGTTCACCATCTTCACTTGAGGGGGAAACCCCTTCTGTCCTGTAAGTGCATCTAGTGCCACCCCTAGTTGGTTTTGGAGTATTGACGACAAACCTAGTTGAGGGACTAATGTGTTTGTGAGAATTGCAGGAAAACACAGGTAGAAGTCCCTCATTGATTCGGTTTTACTACCAGAGATGACCCCTAAAATGTATGAAGACATTGAAGACAAAGGTGGTATATGAAGATATTCACATTGAAGACTATGACAAAAGAAGACATGTTATGAAGCTTATGGAGCTCGAAGACTTAGATCTTTCGTAGTTCTTTTTCTTTTGTGTTGAGTCATAGGAACCACCGTACTGTTAAGTGGGGTCCAGGAGAACCAGTCAGAATGACTGAAGTGATGCCTAAATCAAAAACCTATGTCTTCGAGTGAAGAAAATGAGAGCGAATCTTGTCCAGAGCCGGACAAGTCAGCTTTGCTTGTAGCCCAAGTAAAGTTGCCATGAGAGTTTGAAATCTGACCGTTGCGACACGTGTCAGTTCCTTAGTGACCCAGGGTCATTTCGGACAAATCAGGTCGGGTTGCCAAGTGGCTATAAATAGCCCACCCCCACAACCATAAACGGTTGGCTGCTCAGATTTCATTGCACGGCTTTTGTCGTTTGAGAGCAACCCACCTCGAAGCCTTTGAGAGAAAATTCCTAGCGAGGAGAAAAGCCCTAACCACCCAGAGCCAGAGCAAATTGGGCATCACTTGAGTCTTCTTGACTGTGTGATCTGAAGACTTATTACACTTGAGGACTGTGAATCCTCCAGACGGTTAGGCATCGCGTTCAGAGCATCCAAGAGACATTGTGGATTGCTAGTGAACGAAGTTTGTGAAGGTTTGGGAGTCTACCTTGAAGACTTACCAGAGTGATTGGGCAAGGACTAAGTGAGCTTAGCTCAAGGAGAATACGGTGAGGACTTGGTGTCCTGAACTGTGTGTTCAGGACTGGGTGTCCGGGACTGTGTGTCCTAAGGTTTAAATACCTAGCCGCTCCAACCAGACGTACAGTTGTCACAGCAACTAGAACTGGTCCAACATATCATTGTCTTCAACGAGTCACTGGTTTCATCTTCACTTCCTTTTCTTACTGTTACTCATTGTGAAGCCATTGCATGCTTGCTTTATCTTTTGTCTTCACAACGTGAATGTTTGATCTGTTTGGCTTCATAACTTCTTCCTACCCGATCCTTATTACACTACAGCTGTTTGTCATTGTGCTTTCACTCTATTGAATACTTGACCATGGCTGGCCTAGTGTAATCTAACTTCCGCTGCATAGTAATAGGCATAATCTTCGCTGGTTGTCTTCATAACTCCCACGTTTTGAAGACTTTCATAAAAATCGCCTATTCACCCCCCCTCTAGTCGATATAACGCACTTTCAATTGGTATCAGAGCGAGGTGCTCCCTTGTTCTGTGTGATTCGGTTTAACCACCTGGAGTTTTAGCTATGTCGACTGCAGGGATAATCAAAGTCTCCGCTGCTTGCCCCGTCTTCGATGGAACTGAATATCCCTACTGGAAGAATAAGATGCGCACGCATCTTGAAGCTATTGACGTCGACCTATGGTATGTCGTCGAGAACGGCGTTCCCAAGGCTGGAGAAGGTGTCACTGCTGCTGATGTCAAGAAGTTCACTCAACTGGACTCTACTGCCAAAAATATCATCTGTGGTCATCTGACAAAAGGACAGTATGGCCGTGTGAGTGCCTTGAAGACATCCAAGCTGGTGTGGGACTGGCTCTCCAAGGTCAATGAAGGCGTCTCAACCTAGAGAGATCAAAGAATCAGTGTTCTCCGCAACCTCTTCAACCGCTTCAAGCGAAATGACAATGAGAATGTCCAGCACACATTTGACCGGCTCACTGACATCACAAATGAGCTTCAAGCCCTCGGCGCCACTGAGATCACCAAACATGAAATCGTCAAGACGCTGCTGAGATCACTTGATAGTTCGTTTGACATCCTGGCCCTGATGATTCAAGAATGTCCTGATTTCAAGACACTTGATCCGTCTGACATACTTGAGAGGCTCAACACACATGAGTTTCAGCTTTCTGAGAAAAGAGATATCTACGGTCCAAACTATGGGCGAACTCGTGCCTTGAAGGCAAAAGCTGTTTCCTCATCTGAAGAAGAATCTGACTGCAGTTCTGATGATCCTGAAGACATTGGAAGAGAACTTGCAATGCTAGTGAAGAAGTTCCAAAAATTCACCCAGAAGAAAGGCTTCAGAAAATCTTCACGATCAAGCTCAAGGAATGGTGAAGCTTCTGCTCATGACTACAAGAAGAAAACATGTCACAAGTGCAAGAAAACTGGACACTTCATCTCTGAGTGTCCATAGTGGGACAATGAGAACAGAAGGAAGAAGAAGAGCAAGGAATATGATTCTAACGACAAGAAGAAGAAGAAATACTCAAAGTCTTCTTCCATGTCTTCCTCAAAGTCTTCATCACACAAGAAGGGCTCATCTAGCAAGGCACATGCGTTTGTTGGCAAGGAGATGGATTCAGAGGAGGTGTCCGCATCTGAGGAGGCAGAGGTGGAGTCTGAGGAGGAGTCTGATTCTGGCATTGCGAGTCTGGCTACAGCATACGTCGCCAAGTCCATCTTCAACACTGAAGACAATGACTGCATCACCGACACCGACGCAAATGACAAGAACGACTCCACTCCTACCTACTGCTTCATGGCACGCGGTGCCAAGGTAAACACACGCACTACTCGCTATCAAACATCTAGTGACGATGACTCTAACTGTGATTCAAAACCCAGCTACAAAACACTTGCTAAAATTGCAACTGAACAACAGAAAGCTATGGAACATATTCAAAAACTATTAGACAGAAGCGATGATCTTTTGGGTGCTGAAATGACTCGATCTGAATCCTTAATTGAAGACATAAAAAACCTTCACGTTAAGTATCAGGAACTTGAAGATTGTCTTGATACTCTCTCAACAACTCATGAAAAGCTTTCCTATGATTATCTTCAAAGGAAGCAAGAACTTGAGAAATTGAGAGCGGCTCATGAAGATCTTCAAAAGGAAAACGAGTCACTTCGCACCGAACAGATCAGTCCCGCTCAGGAAGTATTTGAACCACCATGTCTTAAATGCATTGAGCGTGATAATGCTACTTCTGTTGCTGAATGTTCCACTGCTACTGCTGTTGCAATATCTTCAACTGTTGATGTGTTAACTAACCCCTCTGCTGAGGATACCACTACTATTGCTGATGAGAATGCTAGGTTGAAGACATTGCTTGAAACAGGGATGTACAAAAGTCTTAAAGGACATCAGACATTATGTGATGTCCTCAAGAAGTAGATTCTGAACCAAAACCCTAGGAAAGAGGGTGTTGGGTTCATGAGGAAAATAAATGCAGATGGCTCTTACTGGAAACCTGAGCAGTACCCCAAAACCACATGGGTTGCTACAAAGGAACTTTCAGCAGATCCATCCAATTTATCTGGGTTCACTTGTGCTAACCCCATTATCATTGGTGAATCCTTTGATGCAAACTATAAACTGTTTAAGAATTAGAATGGTGAAGTGTTTGCCAGGTACATTGGTACTAACTACAGGAATGGACCGCCTATGAAGAAGATCTGGGTTCCGAAAAAGTGTGTGGAAAATCTTCCTGTGAATATCTTCATGACACCTCACTTGAAGAAGACAAACCTCAGACCAAAGGCTTCATATGGTCCAAAGGCTTCATACAAACGGAGGACTCACCTGAGTCACACTAACGCAAATGTTTTGCAGGGAAACCATACTCAGGCATATGAATATGACAGCGGTTCTTTGAATCGTCATGTTCATATGACCAAAAATTATTCTGCTTATTCCTATGAGTATTATTGTCCACCTGCTAGACTGTTTGCTAAGGCTTCAAAGCCAAAATTCTCAGATGCTGCACTTAGACTCATTGCTTCTAAGCCACCCTTGAAGATGTGGGTGGTTAAGAAAGCTTAACTCTCTTTTGCAGGGAAAGGTCTCCAGCAGAAAAACAAAATCTTCTGACGCTATTGCTGGGGACCTTAAAAATCTTGTGGGGCGCAAGATAAAATGCCCAAATGGCATTGTTATGTACCTTGTTCCTGAATCGCATGCTACTTTCCTATTAGTTCTAATCTGGATCTAAGTTTTCATAACCCACTGGTTCGTCAAATGTTTATGCTTCACAAATCTCTTCGTGAAGCCTATCCCCCTAACTGCACTGTAGGGTACGACACCAGCGACTTCAAAGTCTTCAGAATGGATTATTGACAGTGGGTGTACAAATCACATGACTGGCAAAAGAAGCCTTCTTATGGACTCAACATTACGTCCATCCGACAAGAGCCACATCACGTTTGCTGACACTGGTAAAAGTAAGGTATTGGGTCTAGGTAGACTTGCAATCTCAAAGGATCAACACATGGATAAAGTCATGCTTGTTGAATCCCTTGGCTTCAACTTAATGTCTGTCTCAATGCTTTGTGATTTGAATATGATCGTAATGTTTGGAAAATATCGTTTCCTGGTACTAATGGAATCTGACAAGTCTCTAGTGTTTGAAGGGTATCGGAAAGGTGATTTGTACGTGGTAGATTTCTCAGCAGGGCCACAACTTGCAGTATGTCTTCTTGCAAAAGCTTCAGAATGCTGGCTTTGGCATCAGAGGCTTGGGCATGCTGGCATGAGGAACCTCCACACCCTTGCAAAGAAGAAGCATGTCATAGGCATTGAGGGCGTCAAGTTCAAGAAAGATCACTTATGCGGTGCTTGTGAAGCAGGGAAGATGACAAGGGCAAAACATCCTTCGAAGACAATCATGACTACTACTCAACCCTTCGAACTGCTCCACATGGATCTTTTCGGTCCCACTCACTACTCAACTTTTGCTACTTCTGCTTGCCTCTATGGCTTTGTCATTGTTGATGATTATTCTAGATATACTTGGGTGCACATAATCCTTTACAAGACTGAAGTGCAGGATGTCTTCAGACGCTTCGCCAATCGAGCTATGAACAATTTTGGCACCAAGATAAAGCACATTAGAAGTGACAATGGCACTGAATTCAAGAACACTGGCCTTGATACATATCTTGATACCTTGGGAATCACACATGAATTCTCAGCTCCATACACACCACAGCAGAATGGCGTCATCGAACGCAAGAACAGAACACTCATTGAGATGGCCAGAACGATGCTAGATGAATACAAGACTCCAAGAAAATTCTGGACTGAAGCTATTGATACTGCATGTCATACAATCAATCGTGTTTATCTTCACAAGCTTCTGAACAAGACATCTTATGAACTCCTAACTGGCAAGAAGCCAAATGTCAGTTACTACAGAGTATTTGGCTCAAGGTGCTGGATCAAGGACCCACACCACACCTCAAAGTTTGCACCAAAAGCACATGAGGGCTTTATGCTTGGATATGGAAAGGATTCGCACTCCTACAGAGTCTTCAACCTCTTTCATTACAAAGTTGTTGAAACAGTGGATGTGCGGTTCGATGAGACAAATGGTTCACAAAGAGAGCAACTGCCAAATGTGCTAGATGAAGTTCCAGCTAGTGAGTCAATCAAGCTTATGGGAACTGGAGAGATTATACCTTCTGAAGCTCATCCTGAAGAAGAACTTATCATCTCAGCACCTGATCCACATGAAGACAATGCTCAGCCTGAAGACATTCCTCCCAACAACGACACAGATCAGCAAGAGCAAAGTCTTCGCCCTGTACATCCTCGTGTTGCCAATGAAGTGCTGATTGACAGAATAATTGACAGCATCAATGCACCTAGTCCACTCACTCGTTCAAGGGCAACTCAGCTAGCAAATTTCTATGGGCACTTCGCATTCGTATCAATATCAGAACCCAAGAAAGTTGAAGAAGCCTTCATGGAACCTGAATGGATTCAAGCTATGCAAGAAGAGCTTCAACAGTTTGAACTGAATAATGTATGGGAACTGGTTAAGCGTCCTGATCCACGGAAGCATAACATAATAGGCACCAAATGGATATACCGCAACAAACAAGATGAGCATGGTCAAGTTGTCAGAAACAAAGCTCGTCTCATTGCTCAAGGATATACTCAAGTGGAGGGCACTGACTTCGATGAAACATTTGCTCCTGTGGCTAGGCTTGAAGCCATACACATACTGCTGGCCTATGCAAATCATCATAACATACTTCTATATCAAATGGATGTGAAAAGTGCCTTTCTCAGCGGCAAGATTGAAGAAGAAGTGTATGTTGCACAACTGCCTGGCTTTGAAAATCCAAAACATCCTGACATGGTATACAAGCTCAACAAGGCACTGTATGGCCTCAAACAAGCTCCCAGGACCTGGTATGACACACTCAAATACTTCCTGAAGAGCAAAGGCTTCATACCTGGTTCCCTGGATCCCACTCTTTTCACGAAGACATATGATGGTGAACTGTTTGTGTGCCAAATATATGTGGATGACATTATCTTCGGCTGCACCAATCAGAAGTACAGTGAAGAGTTTGGATATATGATGCAAGAGCAATATCAGATGTCCATGATGGGGGAGTTGAAGTTCTTCCTTGGTCTTCAAATACGACAACAGCGTAATGGCATCTTCATATCTCAAGAGAAGTATCTCAAAGATTGCCGGAAGAAGTTCGGTATGCAAGACTGCAAAGGCTTCACAACACCAATGCCAGCCAAACATCATCTAGGTCCTGACGACAATGGTAAAGAGTTCGATCAAAAGGTATACCGCTCCATGATTGGGTCTTTGCTTTATTTATGTGCATCTAGGCCAGATATTATGCTTAGTGTTTGCATGTGTGCTCGATTTCAAGCGGCACCAAAGGAGTCGCATCACTTAGCTGTGAAGCGAATTCTTCGATATTTGGCTCACACCCCAACTCTAGGATTATGGTATCCAAAGGGCTCAGAGTTTGATTTGGTTGGATTTTCGGATGCTGATTATGCTGGTGACAAAGTTGATCGCAAGTCCACATCAGGCACATGTCATTTTCTGGGACGATCACTTGTATGTTGGTCTTCAAAGAAGCAGAACTGTGTATCTCTCTCCACTGCTGAATCTGAATACATTGCTGCTGGATCTTGCTGCGCTCAGCTTCTGTGGATGAAGCAAACACTCAAGGACTATGGCATTCATCTGAAGCAAGTGCCACTTTACTGCGATAACGAAAGCGCCATCAAGATTGCCAACAACCCAGTTCAGCACTCGAAGACAAAGCACATTGAAATTCGTCATCACTTTCTCAGAGATCATGTTGTGAAGGAAGACATTGATATCATACACGTCAACACTGAAGAACAATTGGCAGATATCTTCACCAAGCCCTTGGATGAGAAGAGGTTTTGCAAGTTACGGTGTGAGCTAAATATCCTGGAATCCTCAAATGTCCTGTGATCAGGCACACATCCTAACACTTATGCATACGATGACTTAGATGTGCAACACACAAAGTAAAGTATATCTTCAATCAATGAAGACATACATTCTAAGTGTGAATACATTAATGTGGAATTTGACTTTGGAGCGCCACGATAATTGTGCGCCGTGTCTGGGTCTAATACTTCCTATACGGTGGGTAACGCCACCACCAAACGTTCAATTTTGAAGTGTTTCACTCATGGCGTTACCTTGAAATATCTTCACATTTGGTTTGGCTTCGAACTCAACATGTCTTCATGATTATCTTCACTACGTTGATTATATAGATATATATACTAGTGTTCTGTCCTCTACAGTATTCACTTATAGCTATGTCTTCTTGGTTGAATCTTTTGAACTAAGTGAATGTGATTGGACCCTAATCTCTCTATGCTTTCTATCTCAAATTCTATCTCTCCAAGTCATGTGCATTCTATTGAAACTATCGAATGTCTTCACTGCGTCCTTGTCAGCAGAAGATACAGAGACAACCATAAAGTCCGTTTTCAATGCTCATTCCTCCACATAAAATCCAGAGAAGCAGGAACGACCGCCCGACAATTTAGGCGTGCGTGGGACATGGAACAAACCCCAAACTTCCGCTAACTGGCCACGCGTTCCTCAGATGCGAACTGCCAGGGGCACCTGTGTAATAGCACAGTGCCGCCCCTGAGCCTATAAATTCACACTTACCGCGGTCATTATCTCCTTCTTCCACCCTCTCACAAACCCCAGCGCCACCGCTAGCACTCGGCGACGCCGGAGACGAAGCGCTTCACTGCCGCAACCTCTCCAACACCGTCCTCACGCCGACCGTGGACATCGTCCTCTCCGCCATCGCCGTAGGTGTTTTCCGTCGCCAAGTTAGGGCACGGAGGACTGAACTGCTCGGCATCAACTCCCACTTCCGTCTAGCAGTTCTAAGTGTGGTAAATAAAACTTCTTTTTACAGCCCCTTCTGATCTTATGGTTCTATCACTTTCTACCATAAGAAGTTTTTCTTCACACAAGTTAGATCTCTCAATCTGCATCTCATAACATGCCTAGTATATTCACTTGTGCTTCATAAAGTAGTTAGATTCCTCACTTGTACTGATCTGTGGGTTCGTACAAATCTGGAACCAACTTCTTATCTATGAGTGAATGTCTTCGCACGATGAGGTCAATGTCTTCTAAACTGATTAATCTTCAAAACCTTCTGAGAATGCATATGACCTCTTCCCCTTCCCTCGCACCTTAATGCTGTCACAGGTACATGTCCATGGGAGAATCCTTCGGTTCTCATAGTCTGCATTCATTTGCAGAATTCCTACAGCATCACATAAACTCTCCTGAAGCCAGTTCCTGTTGGTCCAGAAAAAGAAAGCCTTTGAAGACTTTGAAAGCTTTGAAGCCTTTCAAGTTAAAGTTTATGGCTTCAGAAGCAGCAGCAAGGAAGGGGGGCAGACAGAGATGTGAAGGAACTTCCAAAGATCTGCCTGAAGACCTGGCAGAAATGTATAAAACAGATCCTGAAGAGAACTATGGGCAGCGCAAGACTCGAATCCAATGGATTCGACGCTATTGGGCAGAACAATGGTTCAAATACCGCTTCGTCACCGAGGAGTATGCTGAGAAAAGTGCCATCAGGAGACCATGGGGGGACATCCGTTTTAAAAAATCTCTTACCCAGGACCAGAGATGAAGCCATTGCTCAAGGCTTCTACCCATGCATGGTCCGAGGACCACAGCCTGATGATGCGCATCCGTCGTCACTCCTATGGTGTCGTGACGACAATCTGTTCAAGCGCAACTACCAGTTTGCTCAACAATCTGCGAAGCTGAACAAGAAGAAATTTGGGTTAGACTTCAACCCTGGCCCCTCCGCACCAAGGGCAGATGGCACACGCTACGCAGAACCCAATGTCATTGGTCCGTTTGCCAACCTTGAGGGCCTTATCACTCACATCTTAGTCCAAGGGATTGCCGTGAATGACCCTCCAGCTGATTCTGAGTCTGATGAAGCTCCTGCTGTGCCGAAGCCAAAGCAGTCAAAGAAGCCAAAAGCTTCAAAGCCAGCCCCTGCCTCAAAAATCTCAAGGGCGAAGCCATTGAAAACTGCACTTCCTGAAGTCAGCGTGCAGTCTGAAGACGTATCCCGCGTCTCCAAGCCCCAGAAGGAAAAGGTGCCCTAGCAACAAACCGGCAAAGAGCTCACTGCTGCTGCCATTCTGCGCAGCAAAGCCATTGATCTATCAAGTGATGAATATCTTGGAGATGACGCTCTAGAACAGCTTATCAAAAGCAAAGAAGAAGCTGAAATCTTCAACAATTTGCCTCTCTTTGATGTCGCCATCATCCACAACTTCATCGACGAATGGTTTGCCTCACCAGACATAAGCTTCAAAGATCTGCAGCTGCCTGTCGGTCTCAGCGTTGCCTTCCAAGGCACAATTGCTTCAGAACTGGCCATTGCTCAGCGCATTGTTGAGCTGAAGCAGAAAATTGATCATGAAAAGGCTCAGTTCAAGAAGCACATGGCCAGGCTCAGCGTGCAGGAAGTGAAGAGCTTCAAAACCATGTTGCATGAGCTCAAGGAAAATTTTCTGAAGAAGCGTGCTGAAGCTCAGGGCTCGCGTGAGCGGATGAAGTATCTAGCAGAAAGATGTGTGCAGGCCTACAATGAGGCCGAGAAGCGCAAGGCACTTGGGCGTCCTGGCATCGACCCCAAGGTGGCCGCGAAGAAGAAGAAGCCTGCTATGGCTGAACCAGAGGCACCTAGGCAAGAAGCAGTTCAAACTGTCTTCCCAACCGCCACAACTGGCTCGAAGCCAAAGAGCCGCTCAACAGCTTCAGAGCTCAAGAAGACAAGAACTGCAGAGGCTGAAGCTAGAAAAAGAAAAAGCTCTGAAGCCTCTCCTACTGCCCCCAGCAAGAAGAAGAGAAAGATCAAGAAATCTCGGGCTGCTCCCACAGAGCCCTTGATGGTTGAACCCCTCTCTGTCATTCACCCCAACGCAGAAAGACGACTGACAGTTCATGAGCCTACTCCCACAGAGGCTCCTGAAGCTGAAGACATTCCAGCAGCCGACCCCATCGCTGCTGAAGACATTGGTCACCAGGACAATGTACAAGATGGTGCAGCCCTTCCTCAGCTTGAAACAAGTGAACTCATCAGCATTGGTCGTCCTCTGACGCCAATGGCACAAGATGAGTCATGGGCGGATCGCCCTCAGGAGGAAGAAAACTTTGAGGCCCAGCCCACTCCAACCCCACAAGCGTCGTCTGCGTTCCGTTGGCTTCGCAAAGGTCCAAGGCCTCAAGTCCATACTGAAGAAATTCCGGCTGCATTAGCCGAAGACAATGAAGTAGCACCACGAGAACCCACTCCCCCGCTACATCAAGATGCAGTTCTCCAGGAAAACGTGCCTGAGGTTGTCCCTCCAACTACACAAGCGGAGGAAGAACATGTTGAGGCTGCCACCACAAACACTGAAGCCAATGTGGAGCCCGCCCCACCAAATGCTTTAGCAGACAGCGAAGCTACTGAGCCAGACACTTCTGTTCCTGAGTCTGCTGCAGGTCCACAATTTGATTACCATGTTGAGCACAGGCCTCATGTTCAGAAGCTAGTCCCAAGGCTGCCAAGGTTCCCAGGTCCTGCATCAGCACCTGGCTCCTTTGATATTAATAGCTTCAAGGCAGACAATACATTTTTCAACAGCTCCAAGAACCCCTATTCAAGGGAAAGGATTGTATCAGATAGGTTCTGGAGCTATCCTCAGCGCAGCTACTACTCAAGCATCCTATACAACCAAGGTCGCATCTTCCCGCACAAGCGTCTTGAGGTTGAAGCCATTGCTGGTCTGCCATGTCTTGAGGAAGCCTTGGATTGCTTCAAGCAAGTGGGTCTGCTGCCGTTTGTCATTGATGAAGATCACTGGAATGAAGAGCTTCTGCTTCAGTTCTATGCCACCCTCCATATAAAAGGATACAATAGAGATCCGAAGACTTGGGTCCTGGAGTGGATGACTGGCAATGTCCATCATGAAGCCAATGCATTTGATATCATTGAGCTCACCGGCCTGCCCACCCCTGGAGAATTCTTCGAGGAAGGTTGTCAACTACATTCTGAAGCTATTGAGAGCATATTCCAGAGGCCTGAACCAAATATGAGTCAGATGCTCTCAATGATGAAGCCATTGCCTCATGATGCACCCTATCCAACTGAGTTCTTCGTTGAAGACTTTGAGTATCTGCCCAGGACCATATATCACATCATCCTGCAGACTCTCTGGCCCATTAAGGGACACTCACCACATGCCAAGATTGAAGGTGCAATGAAGACTCTCATATTCTATATCTTGCATGGCAAATGCTTCAACGCACAGGATCTCTTCATATGACAACTTGCAGCGTCAGGCTCAGAATTATTTGGTTTGAAGTTCTATGCTCCTTGGGTGATGAGGCTGATCAAACTGCACTCTACGATCTCGTATCAGCCCTCTGCCCGAAACCATCGGATCTTCTTGCCAGATGTGGATACCTCTGCTGAAGCAATATATCCTGAGCCTACCAAGCAACCGATAAGTCTTCAGAATGCAGAACACCAGAGCTTCACGCAGAATGTTGAAGGTGTTGAAGCCATATCCAGGGTATATCCGTTGGCTGGCACTACACATGCACCAGCATCTACTGAAGCCACAGACAGCACAAATGCTCCAAGACCCAAGAAGCGTGCTCGTGTCCTCAATGACCGAGAGCTTCTTGTGGCTCTTCACCAAAAGCAAGATAGGCATCACGACTGGCTAAAGCGTCAGATGAAGAGCCTCTTGGTGGATGTCCATCGTCTTCGAAACCTTGCCACCAAGAATGCCTTCGTTACACACGAAACCTGCCGTCGTACATGGAAAGGGCTCTCAATGATATGCACTGAAGCTGAACTTGAAGAGGATGGCTTCACTGAGCGCTTCAAGTTTGACACCACACCTCCCAGAAGGGCTGTGATGCGCAAGACACCATCACTTGAAGACTCTGAGTTTTCTTCATCTGCTGCCACAGTTACTGCAAGGATCATTGATGAAGACGACGATGCTACATCACCGCCACCTGCTTCAGCTCCTCCAAGCTCCTCTGCACCGCCAAACACCTCCAACGACCCTGCTGCTCCTGGAAACGAGTAGACACTCTATGTCTTCGAACCTTTTTAGTCCTTGCTGACAAAAGGGGGAGAAGCATATGAGTTGATAGTCTTCAAGCGGGTCCATATGGGCGGGTGCTATATTTTTTGCTACATTTTGCTTCGTGCTTACAACTCTCGTTTTTGCTACATTCGGTTCTTTGAGTTGTAACACTAAGACTCGATGGTCGTCTGCTACTCGTTTGCCACTCTGTTTGCGAAGATAAATTCCGCATGTGCGACGATAAATTCCGCACTTATCTCATTCTGCAGACGTCCATTTTCCATTATGCATGTCATTATCTTCATATACTTTCACATGCATAGTGGATTGTCATCATAAGCTGAAGTGGATCTCCACAAGTACAACCTGCCATGTGCATTTGCATTCCAAAAGCAAATTAACTTATATGCACATCTTCAGGGGGAGCCCTTGCAACTTATGAAGAAAATTCCCTATCCTTTACAAACTTCACACATTATATTCCCTGTTGAAAACTTCAACTAGTTTGTCATCAATCACCAAAAAGGGGGAGATTGTAAGTGCATCTAGTGCCACCCCTAGTTGGTTTTAGAGTATTGACGACAAACCTAGTTGAGGGACTAATGTGTTTGTGAGAATTGCAGGAAAACACAGGTAGAAGTCCCTCATTGATTCGGTTTTACTACCAGAGATGACCCCTAAAATGTATGAAGACATTGAAGACAAAGGTGGTATATGAAGATATTCACATTGAAGATTATGACAAAACAAGACACGTTATGAAGCTTATGGAGCTCGAAGACTTAGATCTTTCGTAGTTCTTTTTCTTTTGTGTTGAGTCATAGGAACCACCGTACTGTTAAGTGGGGTCCAGGAGAACCAGTCAGAATAACTGAAGTGATGCCTAAATCAAAAACCTATGTCTTCGAGTGAAGACAATGAGAGCGAATCTTGTCTAGAGCCGGACAAGCCAGCTTTGCTTGTAGCCCAAGTAAAGTTGCCATGAGAGTTTGAAATCTGACCGTTGCGACACGTGTCAGTTCCTTAGTGACCCAGGGTCATTTCGGACAAATCAGGTCGGGTTGCCAAGTGGCTATAAATAGCCCACCCCCACAACCATAAACGGTTGGCTGCTCAGATTTCATTGCACGGCTTTTGTCGTTTGAGAGCAACCCACCTCGAAGCCTTTGAGAGAAAATTCCTAGCGAGGAGAAAAGCCCTAACCACCCAGAGCCAGAGAAAATTGGGCATCACTTGAGTCTTCTTGACTGTGTGATCTGAAGACTTATTACACTTGAGGACTGTGAATCCTCCAGACGGTTAGGCGTCGCGTTCAGAGCATCCAAGAGACATTATGGATTGCCAGTGAACGAAGTTTGTGAAGGTTTGGGAGTCTACCTTGAATACTTACCAGAGTGATTGGGCAAGGACTAAGTGACCTTAGCTCAAGGAGAATACGGTGAGGACTTGGTGTCCTGAACTGTGTGTTCAGGACTGGGTGTCCGGGACTATGTGTCCTAAGGTTTAAATACCTAGCCGCTCCAACCATACGTACAGTTGTCACAGCAACTGGAACTGGTCCAACATATCATTGTCTTCAACGAGTCACTGGTTTCATCTTCACTTCCTTTTCTTACTGTTACTCATTGTGAAGCCATTGCATGCTTGCTTTATCTTTTGTCTTCACAACGTGAATGTTTGATCTGTTTGGCTTCATAACTTCTTCCTACCTGATCCTTATTACACTACAGCTGTTTGTCATTGTGCTTTCACTCTATTGAATACTTGACCATGGCTGGCCTAGTGTAATCTAACTTCCGCTGCATAGTAATAGGCATAATCTTTGCTGGTTGTCTTCATAACTCCCACGTTTTGAAGACTTTCATAAAAATCGCCTATTCACCCCCCCTCTAGTCGATATAACGCAGTTTCATGTCCTCCTGTATTTGGCGGCCGGGGCTCTTCCTCGTCGTCGCTATGCAGCCCCTTGTCCTTATTCTCGGCATTTAACTTGCCAGCCTTCCTGAACACCCATCATTCTCTATTGGTGTGATTGGCTGGCTTGTCGGGGATGCCGTGGATTTGACACGAGCGATCCAATATGCGATCCAGACTGGACGGAGCCAGAGTATTTCTCTTGAATGGCTTTTTCTGCTGACCGGATCTAGAGCTCTGAATCCGGCATTGACTGCCGTATCTTCAGTGTTATCGCCGTTATTGCGGCGCTTTGGTCTATTACAAAGCTGCCTACCATTAACGTCTTTGGTATCCGAGGTATCCAGATTCCTTGATGTGTTGTTGCTGCGAGCCAGCCAGCTGTCCTCGCCCGCGCAAAAGCGGGTCATGAGTGTTGTGAGGGCTACCATAGATTTCGGCTTCTCTTGGCCGAGGTGGCGGGCGAGCCACTCATCGCGGATGCTATGCTTGAATGCTGCTAGGGATTCTGCATCTGGACAGTTTACAATTTGATTTTTCTTAGTCAGGAACCGTGTCCAGAATTGTCTGGCCGATTCCCCTGGCTGCTGGGTTATGTGGCTCAAGTCATCAGCATCCGGTGGCCGCACATAAGTGCCCTAGAAGTTGTCAAGAAATGCATCTTCCAAATCCTCCCAACTGCCAATGTAATCTGCTGGCAAGCTATTCAGCCAATGCCAAGTTGGTTCTTTGAGTTTTAGTGGGAGGTACTTGATGGCATGTAGATCGTCACCACGAGCCATGTGGATGTGAAGGAGGAAATCCTCCATCCATAGAGCGGGATCTGTTGTGCCATCGTATGATTCGATATTTACAGGTTTGAAACCCTCCGGGAATTCATGATTCATAACTTCATCAGTGAAGCATAGGGGGTGTGCGGCGCCTCTGTGTCGGGCTATATCCCGTCGTTGTTCGTATGAGTCTTGTCTGCTGTATTCGGCCCGACTGGATTTACTCTTGGTGTATCCGATGCGACGATCATCGTCCCGTGTGGGCGCACGTGCGCGTGTCCCGTATATTGACCTTGTGATTTTTGCCTTACTGTCCAAGATGTCTCACAGGTCCTCTGTGTTGCCCCAGGCCTTAGCATTTTTGACTGAGTGGCGACGGGGTGCGGTCTGAACTTTAGGCTGAAACGCCTCTCTTGCTTGGCCGCGTAGTGGCCGGTCAGCCGCATCGTACACTGGTGAATGAGGTTTCAATGCTTCCTCCTCGAAGTGAGGTAGCAACCTGCGTTTTGGGTAACTCTTGGACGGGCGCTTGAGTTCATGCTCCTTGGCCGCAAGGACTTCGGTCCATCTGTCTGCTAGTAGGTCTTGGTCATCTTGAAGTTGTCGATGTTTCTTCTTTAGGCTATTTGCCGTGGCCATAAGCCGACGCTTGAGGTGCTCTTGGTCGACGGGGTCCTCAGGCACGATAAACTCGTCGTCGCCAAGGCTCGCCTCATCTTCGGAGAGAGGCATGTAATTGTCCTCCTCCGGTTCTCCATCTGCTGCCTGCTCTAGAGGGCTAGCTTGTTCGTCCTCTAGCTCTACACCATGCTGGAGGGGATTGTTGTTGTCTTCAGCGCTATCCGGAGTGTTATTATCTCCTGTGCCGGTATCATTTCTCTTGTTGTGGCGGGACTTAGAGCGGCGCCGCTGACGTCGGCGCTTGGGTTGCTTCTTAGGGGGGGTCATCCTCCGCTGTCTTGTCGCCATTGGCTTCTTTGGGGGTGTCCACTATGTATATATCATATGATGAGGTGGCGGTCCAGTGCCCCGAGGGCGGTGGATCCTGTTCGTCTCCAGCTTCGTCGTCCATACTGTCGAAGTCTTTGGAGCCGAAGTCGAGCATGTCGGTTAACTCGTCGACAGTGGCTACTAAGTGGGTGGTTGGTGGGCAGCAAATTTCTTCGTCGTCCTCATCCCATTCTAGCCGGACATAGTTCGGCGAAGGTTCTCCTGATAGGGAGAGAGACCTTAATGAATTTAGCACCTCCCCAAAGGGTGAGTGCTGAAAGATGTCCGCAGAGGTGAACTCCATGATCGGAGCCCAGTCGGACTTGACGAGTATGGATATGAGTGGCTCGGAGTCCGTGGCCGGAGATGAATCCAGTGGTTCGGCAACACAGCTCTCATAAGGGGTGAAGTCAGTATCCAGATCTATCGCCACTGAGAGTGCGGCCTCCATGGCGGGGTCCATCCCTCCGCTCTCGGATGGCGTGACTTGCTCCGGATTGATGGACGGAGCAGCTGCGAATGCGATCTCCCGAACACTGTCCGACGGCAGAGTTACGTCATGATCGTCAAGCCTATACGGCACGTCCGACATGGGCCCGAACCCGTTGAAGATCAAGTCTCCGCCGATGTTGGCCGTGTAGTTCAAGTTTCCAAATCTGACCTGATGGCCAGGGGCGTAGCTCTCAATCTGCTCTAGATGGCCAAGCGAATTGGCCCGTAGTGCAAAGCTGTCGAATATGAAGATCTGTCCAAGGAGGAAAGCCTCACCCTGGACCTTATCACGAGCGATGATCGAAAGAGCCATCAAGCCTTATGGTGATGACACAATGTAACTCTAAATGAAAGCACCAATGTCGGTGTCAAAACCGGCGGATCTCGGGTAGGGGGTCCTGAACTATGCGTCTAAGGCGGATGGTAACAGGAGGCAGGGGACATGATGTGTACCCAGGTTCGGGCCCTCTTGATGGAGGTAAAACCCTACGTCCTGCTTTATTGTTCTTGATGATATGAGTATTACAATAGTTGATCTACCACGAGATCAGAGAGGCTAAACCCTAGAAGCTAGCCTATCGTATGATTGTATGTTGTCCTACGGACTAAAACCCTCCGGTTTATATAGACACCGGAGGGGGCTAGGGTTACACAAGGTCGGTTACAAAGGAGGAGATATAGATATCCGTATTGTCTAGCTTGCCTTCCACGCCAAGTAGAGTCCCATCTGGACACGGGACGAAGTCTTCAATCTTGTATCTTCATAGTCCAACAGTCCGGCTGTCTGGAGATCCCCTAATCCAGTACTCCCTCAGCAGACATCAACGTGTGAAGTGGCATTGGCTTTATTCAACATTTTGGTAAGAGTAAATGTAGATATGATAATTTGGAGAAAGCGGAGGGCAGGGCAGATAAGATGCAGACTAATGCTAGACAGTCAACTATCTCGCGATGCGTGGACAGTAATACCACCATCATCCGTTATTACTTGTCGCTCAAATGGATGTATCTAGCACTATTAAGTTCTAAATACATCCAATTAATCAACAATTAATTCGATACGGAGGGAGTACATGACAACAGGTACTTACATGAGCAATCCAAAACTTCATAACCATTGTGTTAATTCTACATTTATCTAAGAGGAAATATAGATATTATGATATCAAGCAAAGGGAGGATAAAGAAGCGAACAATTACAGTGATGCTACATAATTAAACAGCAATGAGTGTAAGTATGATGACAAAGGGCAAGAGGTACTGACAAGAGCAATGCAGAGCCCAGTATTGTCATGAGATCCTATGATCCTTTGAGCAAGGAGATTCATCTGAAATTAGTTTTCATACAAGAGAGAAGGTAAGGCACATGCAGAAATTTAGGAGTTCAAATTTTGAATTGATATCATAGATAGTACCTGACGCTGGGCTCTCAGCAGTTCTAATAGGGGTTTGGCCACTAGAGTAGGGGTAAAGTCTGGTACAGTTGGGCCTGTGTTTTCTGTGGCTGCTGATCTATCTGATTTAACAGGTATCACTACCTTTTCCAAATACCTAGTTTGTACTCCTTGAGGATCTTCACTTACCCTCTTCCTTTTGGACATCTATTACGAAAGAACAACATTTGACTGGAAAAACATAGTATGACGACACATGGAATAGGTACAGAAAATGGATAGGTAAGGCATATACTCATATATGATGCTTAAACTAAGCCGATGGTGTAACAAAGTAGAAGTAATGCAAGAGGTCAGATGCAAAATATGTGCGACCAATACAACCTTGCCAAGTTAGAGCATGCACCTTGATGGGTGAATAAGATAGGCCATCCTCCACCATGCCAAGTTTGTTAGCCAGTGGATTGTTCCGCAATATTCCTCTCGTGCGCCCATTCTCATATTCATTTTGATAATGTTCAATACCTGACATGCATGAAAACATAAAAACAAGTGAGATTATCTTTGTAATGCAGAAGTGATTCTAATCCAATACTTCCTCCCTGTAAACCCCTTTGTGCTATCTCTGCAATTCTTCTAAGAGGTGCCATGCATTCTGTAATTTGGTGTGTGCATTAATATAATGTGGCCTACTACTCAAAATATGAGAGCTCCAGAAGTGATGATACTTCGCAGATGACAACTTCAACATATAGTAAAGAAGAACAAGTCGACCTGACTTGACAAATTCAAAATATACTAAGGGAGAATAACTCGACCTTACCAGTCGACCGCAAGAGAAGAGGACCATCTTAAAGAAGAGCAGAAGAGCAAGAAGATTGAAGATATTACAAGTCTTTCTATACAATGTCAGTTGGCTACCCATGATGAACCAGAGCGCACAGAGAAATAATATTCCTTCCGGTCTCTCCATATGTGGCTCACATGCATTTCGAAACTAAAGTAGGAACATTTAGGTAACCAATTAAACATCTCTTAGTTTTACTAATATCAGCATAATATCATATTTGAATTTGTACAACTAAGCTTGTTTAGCTCGATGGGTGGAGCTATGCTATTACGACACGAACCACGTAGGCTGATCGTGGTCATCATAAAATGGGGAAACCGTAAGCATGATGAGTATAGTTTTGACCGTGGCAGTGGCATGGCATATCTGAAGCTGCAAACCGCACAAAGGGTAGTTAGCAACCAATGTTTACTTTTAAATAACAACTTAGATTTGGATGGACAAGAAAGTACAGTCAACAAGTGACAAAGAAATGCAATTCTGCTGTCTCTCCATATGTCACGACATGCATTTGGAAAATCAAGTGGGACCTTTAGCTAACCAATTAAATTTGTCTGTTAACTAATATTAGTATCATATCACAATCATATTTGAACAACTAAGCTTTGGAATTTTGAGTGTTGTGTTGTTTAGCTTGAAGGGTGGAGTAATGCTAGTACGACAGAAAGCACCTACGCACATCATAATAGAGTAGATAAAAGGGGAAAACCCTAAGCATCAAGAGTAAAATCAAGAAGGTTGAACTATCTAGACCAATGGGTGGTGCACATGCTTTTCGAAATGAATATAGGAACATTAGGTGACCAATTAGACGTTCTCTGTTTTAGTAATATGAGCATCATATCAGATTCGAATTTCAACACGTAAGCTTTGGAATTATGAGTGGCATGTTGTTTCGCTTGATGGGTTGAGGTCTTGAGGAGCAGTGCTAGCACGACACGAAGTAGTGAAGCACCTACGATGATGGTAGTGAATATAAAGAGGGGAAACCATAAGCTTTACAAGTATAGTGACCGTGACATGGCGGATATGAAGGTGCAAACCGAACAAAGCTACTTCGCAACCAATGTTTGCATTCAAATAGCCACTACGATTTGGTACGGACAAGAAAAGTACAGTAAACAATTTAAGATCTATTTTCCGGGTGAGATCAATAACTTAAGCACATATGGAAGAGTACCACCTCTCTTGCGATGCCGTGTAGGCCCCTGCTGATATGTTGAGGGTGCTGCGGGTGCGATGGCTGTCGGCGGCGGGCAAGAAGACTTTAGATGGCAGACGGCCGGGTCGGGGATAAATCTTATTGTCGTGGACGAGGCGGTCGTAGGAGCGGCAATGACAAGTTGGACGATGGCGCCCATGAAGCGAGACGACGCGATGAAACAATCCTAGTCCAACGCCGTGGATGAGAAACATCCATCTCTTGCAGTGGACGACGGGGTAGGGGTAGCAGCTCCGGCAAGGTGGAGGATGGGGTGGCGGACGGAGGAGGCTGGCCGCAATGGGGAGGTTGTCGTGGAGCCGACGGTGTATGAATGGGGAAATGGAGGGGGGAGGGGGATCTCAAACTTTGGGATGCGCTTGTTGAAATGTGGGGAAGTTACGAACTTATCCCCTGTTTAAAATTTCGGACATCACATCGATTGGGGATAGGATGATAATCTCACATCTGACAAATATTTGCCGGTAACGATTTCGGGCACGGAGAGGGTGCCTTACCACCCATGGTTGGCGCCCATGGTTTATGAACGGGGTTGACAGGTAGGGCTGTTGTGTCACATCTAAGAGAAGTTCCACATCTGCCCCTATTTAAAATATTAGCCTACATCGATTTCGGACGATGAGAGTTTCTTTTGCCGCCCACCGTGGATGAATGGGGAAATGGAGGGAGAGACACGTGTCTTTCGGACGAGCTTGAATCAAATGTGTTTTGCCCCCCACGTTTGGCACCCACCGTGTCTAAATGGGCTTAGAGGCCGTCATGTCACATCTGATTGAAGTTACTAGTCTACCCCTATCGACAGCAGCGTAAATCCGGTCGATAAGGATGTCAAGTGTCAAGGGTAGACAATAATTTCCATCTCGCAAACACTTGCTTCGGGAAGCCCACAAATGATAGTGGGTATTTAGCGGCTTGGTTCAAAACTCGGGAGAATTAGCATTCACGTTTGCCCTGGGCCCTGGCAACAAAATCCAATACCAATTTTTATTTGATTACGAATTTCCACAGATAATTCTACGTTTTGTTATTTATTTCTTCAAAACCACAACAAAGATTTATTCCACCTTTATATATGATTATGATTTAGAAATGTTGTGATCTTCAAATTCAGTAGGTTGGATACACTTTGAGTCAAACAGTTATTTCATCCAATACAATATGATCACACGGAAAATAGTTCACCTTATGTCAATCATACAAGTACTGAGGATTACCTCGCCTAAAAAATTCAGATCATTACAACACATTACAATAATCGAATGACAATATCAACTGCTATCTAAAGAAGAACTGGGATTACCCTGGGCTTCAGATAGCAGAAGCAGTAGGACCTCCTCCATCTTCAAATGCAACATTCTTACTTCCTCCAATTCTTGGGTTGCTTGCATAATGCGTTCAACTAATTGCATAATTTGTAGCTTCAAGATCGAGATTACCTCATTCATGGCAGCCACACCATCTCTTTTTGCCTCTAGGAGAGCCTCAAGAACTATAATATCTGTGCTTAGACTGCTCTCCGGCGGTGTTGCCTCTGAACTGCTACCATCTGGTAACATGGATGGCGCACTGCTTCCACAAATAGATTCTGGGGTTGTACATTGTGTCCTATTGTGAACGACATCCTGAAAGGTTTCCACTAGAAAAAAGTAAGAGATAGTTATCACATGATCCAGGCAGTAAGCTTACATGGTAAACGACATACGAATTATTGCCGAGCATGGCAAGCTATATTTAAATGGTTCGAAGCAGCATCAGCCAAAAAGAAATTAAAATGGTAAGATGAAACTAGGGATGTAAGTGGCAAATAAACGACATCCGCAAGTCCCATCTAGTTAGTTTTTGCTAGCTCTCCGGTTCATTTTCCCCAAAAACCAAAACTCTTTTGAACTATCATACCACTAGTGGACTTTAATCGGGATTAAACAGGACCCAGTTGACATCCCTAGCTGAAAGGGAGTGTACCACCGCTATATTTAAGTTGCCAAGGCATCTAAGCAGTTGAAATAATCTGAGAAAGCACTTAACAGTGTGGTCTCATTTAAACTATGAAGAAAGTCTTGTGATGAAGTTCAGAGGAAAAGTTAAGGACTCAAATGGACTAGGCACACATTTCTTTATGATAGTACAATAGGCACTGCTGACATATTGGCCAACTCAGGTATAGCGTAACAAGTAACAAAAAGCATTCAAATGAAGCAATACAGCAAAGCAGACAACTGAACTACTTGTTATTCTGTAGGATTACAGGATGAGGGCACAAGCCAAGAAAGCAGCCCACACGCATTACATTTCACATGTACTAAAACACACTGGCTTACAGTATGTTGCTGTGAAGCCTCACTGCGGTTGCAATGTTCTTTGAAGATATCGTCAGCATCCCGTGGTTGCAAATCTACTTGTTGTAGTTTATTCTGCACCCTCTATTTAGGTAAAATTAATTTTAATCACATGCACTGGTTCGAATTGATCATCAATGGTTCATCTAAACTAATGAAAGAAGGGTGTGTGCATACACGACAATATATCTGCTTCCCTCTATTTTTATGCTTGTTCGAGGTGCCAGCCCCAAAAGAACAAATATTTGACTTGATGGGGTTGGCAGTTCCATAATTAATAGAAGCATCAAATTAGTCATGCAACTAGGGAAGATCAAGAACACACAAAAAAGTAATGAACAGAGGATCGGAGCAGTGATGTAATAGCTAGCATCAGAAAATGTAGGGTAAAACAAACAAAAACCAACAAAACCACATGCTAGTTTGCTGATGTGTAATTAAGCATAGAGAACATGAAGCAGTCTGATGGAACAAACATGTGGCATCAGAACAACACCATTATCATTAATATAGCATGCAAGAAGTAAAATAGTAGGCAGTGATATCTAGGAAGTACAGTAATACTTAGGAAAAAACTAAAGCATATTAACTATATGTGCACCTGTATGTAATTTAGCACATGTAACATGTTCACTGCCAAAAGTATGGCCCTACAGGTGCAAGCAGAATAACGCGTCTCATGAAAAACTGAATGATGCCTTGAAGAAATTCAAAGGTGCGGTGCTTATGATAAGAAAGTGAACGTAGGCGTCGGCCGTTGGATAATAGTACCTGATTCTCGGTGGCGTATGGGTATCGTTGGCATACTTGATAGCTAACGATCGTCGATGGTGCTCGTGTTGTGGTTGAGTTTGGGCCGGCGGTCGCCGTCGCTGAAGCGGCTCCAGTGCTAAGATTGCGGCGCATGTCGACATACAAGAAAGCTCATCTGTGGTAAGTGAACAGTTGCACGATAAAGAGAAAAACCAAAGGAGTACAAATCGAAATAACCTGATGAGGCTGCGGCGTCGGTATAGCAGGACCGGTGGAGTTGAATATGGCGTCCGTGGAGCGGGTCCGGTGCAGTGGACGAAGGCTTCGGCGGCCGCGTTGTATAGTGCTTTCGGAGAGGCGGATCTGTTGCGGCGAACAAGGGCTTGTATGAAGGGCCAGCGAAGGGATGGACGAGGGAGTCAGTGAAGGGCCTACACTGTGGTGGACGAGGGCGCCGATTAAGCAGATCCGGTGTGGTGGACCATGATGGCGGTCAAGGAGATCTTGAGCGGTGGACAAGCCAGTCGCTGAAGCGGCACCAGTGAAGTGGTGAGTTGGCAGTTGGGGGTTCCAAGGTGCGGAAGGTAGATCCATCGGGACCGCTGCGACGGAGGACTAGATTCGGCGAATTTCCATGGTTGGGGGGGTCGGGGAGGGGAAGGGGAGGGGCTCTGGGGAAGAATGTTGGGGGCAAAGAAGGGAAAACAATGGAGTTAGCAAATAAGCCCTTTTCCGTTCATGTGGCAGGGATAAAACAGGAATTCACAGGGCTAAACTTTCGGGCGCGAGATATTTCGATGTGAGCGGGAAGTTTGAAAGCTTTTGTTGCCTAAAATTATATTCTGCTCTTGTACGGCCGACTATGATATCATGGCCGAGAATTTGTTTGTTTTTCATGCCAAAAAATGTGCAAGTTTTGAAAATCAATGTCTCCAACTCGAAAATTAGATTGTCCATTCAATTGAAATATGGATCATTGAGCTACTACAAGAAAATACCATCATACGGTCCAATTCAAATGAAATTCCAAATGTGTTTATACTAAATATGATGACAAAAGCAAAAATGTGTATGTGTATGAATAAAGTGGATGATTATAAAGATTGAACATGCCCGTCTGTGTATATCTCTAGGTTTGATATATGAATTTGAAATCACAAAATCCCGGCTTAAAAATGTACCTCCACTTAAATGAATTACAAAAGCTAATGATGGAGTCGCCAAAATTCCAATCTTAGGTTTGTAATTCTGGTACATCAAGGTATATCACGCATGTTCAAAGGTATCGTTATCTCATAGTCCAAACTGTGAAACAAATTGATCAACCATGAGTGCAGACACTATTGACCATGTATATCTCAATTATGCTAAAGTGCCTCAAATATAGACACCTCACTCTTTATCTGAAGCCACCCCCCTCGTCGCCCCCCACACATAGAGAGAAGTCGTTCTCTTCCCCAAACACCAACACACGAGCACATTAACACCCCTCTCTCTTCTAAAGTCCGGACCCCAATATAGGTCTCTATCACTTTGTCTCTTGGGCATGCACACATCTCTTCCCCCACTCTCTAGCTATGTCTCTCGGCATCTCTCTTTCCCAAGCACACACACTATGTAGAGTGTATCTTTCCCATACACACAAAACGTCGCCCCCAAACGTCTATCTCCATAGTTATGTGGTTCTCGCACACTCACCTCACACACCACCCCCACTGCAAACAAGCACACTTTGTCTCCTTGTGCACCACTCTCCTCTTTCTATCTCTCCCACATGCGGACCCACCCCAGCTCCTCCCTATATACATATATGTCGTGACTTTTTCCATAGCTCCCTAATGTATCATCGTTCTCGATCTTGCACATTGTTCTCTACACCATCTATTCTATATCTCTCATGAAGTCCCTATCACACACACGATGACTCGCTTCCCTTGCGTCTCCGTACATAGGCCAATTTCAAACAACATCAACATTGTCTCCCTATCTATATGCCTTTATGGACACAAACGCCCCCTCTATCGCCGCCTATCTTCATCTCTCTCTCTCTCTCCATCGCTATCTCTCTCTCTCTCTCGCTCTCACACCCCTCTCCCACACACACTCAATGTCTCTCCCATATAGTCTGCCCCCCCGCCCGCACCCATGCTATCCTGCTACTACACATGTCACAACATTCCCCCTTCCCTTATACTAGGTTTACATCATTAGTGGTCTCTCTACTCCACATACACACACTCCCTCTCACACACAAATGCGCGCACAAACACACACAGACATGCACAAACACCCATTAATCTGGATCCTCATCTCTCCCCATGTCCGCATGTGTATGTCACACACTCACTCTATAATTATGTATATGTGTCTCCATGTTACAGAACACAAAGCCCCATGTACATGTCTCTCTCTATCCTCCACACACATAGACACAAAGAATCTGTTATCATTGCCTCAGTCTCTAGACATATCATACACGCACACTGTCTCTCTCTCGCAAAAAGGCTCAACAAGGGCTTCCCCGTGAATAACTTACCGCATATTCATCAACAGTCGTGGCAGTACGGCGAACACGAGATGTGAAAAAGAATAAATCTACATGTGCTTAGACCACCTAGTATGACTACTAGGACTAGAGCAAGCCAAAAAGCACACCGCCGTCACCCCCTCCTTATCGGCAACGGGAAAACCTTTGTCTTACACAGTCGAGAAGTCATTGTGCTAAGGCCTCACATGCTGAGGCGTTGAATAGAATTTAGATGCTAGTTTATGGAAACAAGTATCGATAATGTGTTTGTATGTCCATACTTATATTTCTTCTCTTATAAAAAACCGAGTTGGTGATGATGGTACACGTGCCATCTTGCAATATAGATCGTCCGATCTATATCTGACGGATAGAAATTAAACTAATAGATACCCGCACACATCTCCACATTTGCAGACAAGGCCTTCCCTCGTTCATTCTTATCTCCAACAACCTCATTGTTGAGCAATTAAGAAAGGAAGCCTTTGGAACAAACTGGCCTGGTGGCCGCAGCCGGCATTGTCAATCCCCATGGCTCCGCTCAGTCTGACCACCAATCACCACCACGCCCCACTCCTCTTCACCTTATCTCCCATTTCTCGAAATATCATTAGTTTTTACACATGGGATTACTCCCGCATGGGTCAATCACAATAACTGTTTTATAAAAAAATGCATCTTGATGTTCCGTGCAATGCACGAATCTTGCTGGCACTCCTACAGAAGACTAAGTTGGTGATGATGGTGTGTCTACCATCCGTCATTTGTGACCATTAGATCTACATCTAACGACTGGGAGGTAAGTTGTTGCCTTTTATCACCAACATCCCACTTGTCTACCAATTTGCAGAAAAACCCATAATTAGTATCTTAAAACCAACCACATCCCTCCCTAACCTCACTGAAACAGCCCAAGGAATATATTCTAATCGAAACATAATATATCTTTAGTGATATATGCATATCAAAATTAGAGTGTTTTGTATCAAGTTTGTGAATAAGTATTATTCTAATTATGATCCGTTGCAACGCACATGAACATTGTAGTATTTCTAAGCATGCAATTTTCTTCCTAGTATTCGATAGTTCCGAGTTTTCCATCATGATATTAGTCACTCATGGTTGATATTTACTTTCAATCATGTACACATATGCACTATGTAACTAGCCTTGCTTATTAGGTTCCAAAGCTTTACTTTCACTCCTACTTACAATATGTAGAGTATTTAACAAAAAACTACCACTTTCAACCAGCCCTAGGAAGAATCTATTGTACAAAATATAGCAAAAAACATACCCAAAATTTCTTAATCCACGCCTAAAACTACTACCTAGTACTCCCTCCATCCCACAATGTAAGACATTTTTGCAAGCTAGTTTAGCTTGCGAAAACATCTTATATTATGGGACAGAGAGGGTACCGATTGGGTTAGTTTAAACCCATTTATGACAGGGTTGGCCCACACGTCCATGCTGATGAGGAAGCTTAAACCCACACATTTTGTTTGACCGTTGACACGAGGGAGCCACATCTGACCTTCTATCCTGTTATTCCCCCTCAAATCATTATTTTTCCTGAATATTACTTCAAACAGTACTGATGCGTGTTCGTTGGTGGCACTGGTGATGAGCAAGTTGGTCGCCACTCCGCCGGACAGGCCGGACGCTGCGCTGACCCCCCTCTCCCCTCTCTTCCTCTCCCTCTCTCTCTCCGTCGCTCTCTCTCTTGAGCATGCTCGCTCGCTCTGACACCCCTCTCCCACACACACTCGATATCTCTTCCAAATAGTCTGCTCCCCGGCCACACCCATGCTATCCCGCTACTACACATGCCTTTGTCTCTCTGTGACACACATGTCACACTATTCCCCATTCCCTTATACTAGGTTTACATCATTAATGGTCTCTCTACTCCACGTACACACACTCCCTCTCACACACAAACGCACACACAAACACACACAGACACGCACAAACACCCATTTATCTGGATCCTCATCTCTCCCCATTTCCGCATGTGTATCTCACACACACAGTCTATGATTATGTCTATGTGTCTCCACGTTACACAACGCAAAGCCCCATGTACATGTCTCTCTATATCCTCCACACACATAGACACAAAGAATCTCTTATCATTGCCTCAGTCTCTAGACATATCACACATACGCACTCACTCTCTCTCTCTCTCTCTCTCTCTCTCTCTCGCAAACACGCCCAACAAGGGTTTCCCCGTGAATAACTTACCGTCTATTCATCAACCGTCATGGCAGCACGGTGAACAAGAGACGTGAAAAAGAATAAATCTACACGTGCGTAGACAACCTAGTATAACTACTAGGACTAGATCAAGCCAAAAACGCGTCACCATCACCCCCTCCTTATCGGCGACGGGAAAACCTTTGTTTTACAAAGTCGAGAAGTCATTGTGCTAAGGCCTCACATGCTGAGGCGTTGAATAGTATGTAGATCCTAGTTTACAGAGACAAGTATAGATAATACATTTGTATCTCCATAATTATATTTCTTCTCTTATAAAAAACTGAGTGGGTGATGATTGTACGCGTGCCATCTTACAATATAGACCGTCCGATCTATATCTGATGGATGGAAATTAAACTAAAAGATACCCGCACCTCTCTCCACACTTGCAGACAAGGCCTTTCCTCGTCCATCCTTATCTCCAACAACCTCATTGTTGAGCAATTAAAAAGGAAGCCTTTGGAACAAACTAGCCTGGTGGCCGCTGCCAGCGTCGTCCATGCACATGCCCCCCAGTCCGACCACCAATCACCACCACGCCCCACTCCTCTTCACCTTATCTCCTATTTCTCGAGATATCATTAGTTTTTACACATGGGATTACTCCCGCATGGGTCAATCACAACAAGTGTTTTATAAAAAAATGCATCTTGATGTTCCGTGCAATGCACGGACATCTTGCTGGTACTCCTACAGAAGACTAAGTTGGTGATGATGGTGTGTCTGCCATCCGTCATTTCTGACCATTAGATCTACATCTAATGACTATGAGGTAAGTTGTTGCCTTTTCTCACCAACATCCCACTTCTCTACGAATTTGCAGAAAAACCCATAATTAGTATCTTCAAACCAACCACATGCCTCCCTCGCCTCACCAAAACAGCCCAAGGAATATATTCTGATTGAAACATAATATATCTCTAGTGATATATGTATATCAAAATTAGAGTGTTTTGTATCAAGTTTGTGAATAAGTATTATTCTAATTATAATCTGTTGCAACGCACGTGAACATTGCTAGTATTTCCATCCATGCAAAAAAATGCTAGTATTTCCATAGTTTCGAGTTTTCCATCAAGATATTAGTCACTCATGGTTGATATTTACTTTCAATCACGTACACATATGCACTATGTAACTATCCTTGCTCATTGGCTTCCAAAGCTTAACATTCACTCCTACTTACAATATGTTGGGTATTTAACAAAAAAACTACCACTTTCAACCAGCCCTAGGAAGAAACTATAGTACAAAAAATAGAAAAAACATACCCAAAATTTCTTAATCCGTGCCAAAAACAACTACCTAGTGCAGATTAGGATCGTTTAAACTCGTTTCTGACAGGGTTAGCCCACATGTCCATGCTGACGAGGCAGCTGAAACCAACACATTTTGGTTGACCGTTGACACGAGGGACCCATATCTGACCTTCTATCATGTTATTCCCCCTCAAATCATTATTTTTCTAGGACATTACTTAAAACAGTACTGATGCGTGTTCATCGGTGGCGCCAGTGATGAACGAGTTGGCCGCCGCTCCGCCGGACGGGCGGGACGCCATGATGGCCTCCGCATGGGTTGGCAGGCTGGCCCGAGCATGACTCACGAGCAAGCAAGCCGCCGTGCTGGCCTTCGCTTGAGCCAGATGGCTGGCCTTAGCGCGGCGCGCGCAAGCAAGCCGCCGCACCGCCGTGCCAATCTAGCTAGCAAACCTTGCAGACAAGCAGCTGGACGGAGGTATCTTGGCTAGCTAGCGGCTGCGAGCGCTAGACAGAGCTGGCATCCGGGCTGCCGCAAGATGGGCTCTACACCGCCGGCGGTTTTGACCTCGCCTTCTACCGATGACGGTAGCTGCGTCCCATGGCCGAGGATGAGTAGGTGGACGGGCCAGAGGTAGGAGGTCACTCGGGGATTTTTGCGCAGACTGACATGTAGGTCCCACAAGTAATAACACCAAACTTGTCGGTCGAATAGAAGGCATTGACTTAAGGGGCGATGGGTTGAAACATGCCTATAATGACACTTTTAGAGTAGTCGTTTCTTGGTGGGGCTGGTTGGTAAAGGCATGTACAATGGTTAATAAGGTAGTCTTATCTTAAGTCTGCCTTGTATGCAAGTGGTAGTAGTTTCTTGGCATTATTAGTGGTTTCTTGTAAGGAACAATGTACTACTAGCGACAAAAGGCGATTGTATGTTGCGTTGCACTCCAACGAGTACTATTAGTGGTCGCGGGAGTGTATACCTCGTTTTATGGGTTCGATCTTGGCCGAACGCATGACGACCTTTTTTTAAATAGTAACTTCGCTGCGAGCCACTATTTTACACGGGTAGTTTGAGTTTTCAAGTCAAACAGACGTGCGACACCACAATCTGGGTGCACTGGATAGCCTAGCCACGTGAAAGGGTTTTCCTTCACTCCCCAGCATCTCATGGCTCGCGTGCTTGCCGTAGCCACACCTCGCTTGCAGCTTCCTTATCAACTAGTAGAATATTTAAACAAGCGCCTCCCAATTAAGCCCGAGGAGCCGGAAAAGCCTGGCAGGGCATTGGGAACTGTGCAATATGGCTCTGTACGTAAAGTGCTCTACTACTACTCTGTAGCTTGTGGCATTGCACGCATGGACTTCACTCCATTATCGGCTCTACTATATAAGAAATTCCTCTTGACGTGTTTTTTTGAAATGGAGGCAAAAGCTTTGCTCTCATTCATAAAGAAGGAACTACTAACAAAGTTCGACGGGATCCATTACACCTCCCCAAATGGAAGCAAAAATCCTAGTCTCGTTGTATCAAATAACTCAAATGTTCTGCCCCCGCAGTAACCGTCGCTTATAAACAGGCTGCTAGTGTGTGCATGAGAGGAGTGGCTGAGTAGGCCAGCTACGTGAGAGGAGTGGCTGAATAGAGCACCGAGAGTACCCACTAGGCCACTACGCAGGTGTACTTTCCCTGCATTGATAGTATATCAATGGTTCTTGAGAACGGTATGTATTACCCTCCACTTCCAACTGTAGCTCCTTGGCCCTGAGATTTAAGAGTTCAAAACTGGTGCACTATACTAGAAGTACAATACATCGCACTACTAGTTGAGAAAGTAGTACTAGTACTGCTACAGTACGAGTACGTACTCCTCTGTCACATAATGTAAGACGTTTTTTGACACTAGTTGGCACGTACAAAAAATAGCAAAAACATACCCAAAATTTCTTAATCCACGCCAAAAACTACTAGCTAGTACCAAAAATTTCTTACTAGTGCTATTATTTACAGTATAATGCAAACCCATAACGTCCCATAATGCTAGTACTAGTAGTAAATAATAGTCTCACACCTTCGCTAAGGAACAACCTACAGTTGGAAGGAACGAGGCCCTGCGGTTACTACGCTCTTATCTCCTCCTCGCCAGTTCCCCTCCCCCCGAAGAGAATGTAGTTCGTCGCTGCTACCATGGATTTGCCAGGAGGTTCTCCTCCTCGTCGGGGCTGGGAGACCTTGGACGACGATCCTCTGGGAGAAATCACACGCCGCTTCGACGTCCTCACTGCCACAAGACTCAGTGCTTCCTGCACCAACTTTTTCAAGACGGTGCTTAAAAAGGCTTCGGAAAAGGCCATGCTTGTTGGTCTTCCATGCGTCCTCGAGGAGAAGGTTCTTCTATGGGACAATCCTTTGAACAGTCCACCGCTCCCTGGCCATGGTTGCACGTTGACTCCGCTAGAGTTGCCGACATTGAGAGGTAGTCGAGTTTTGTCCGATGAGCAGGTCAGTAATGGAGTTTGATCATGTAGTACTTAGTTATTCCATTTCCATCCCGTAATTTCTCCGTTACCCACCGTCTTATATATAGGTATGGGTCGGTGCCAACGAAGATTGGCTTACATACCTCCGGCCGGATACCACCATCATTTTGCACAACATCCACAGCAGTGTGGCCGTTCCAGTAGACCCCTTCTCCACCATTGGGATCAGCCTTCCGGACTGGCTGCGCTTGAATACGTATGATGATGATGATACGTCTCCAATGTATCTATAATTTTTGATTGTTCCATGCTATATTATATTCTGTTTTGGACATTATTGGGCTTTATCATACACTTTTATATTATTTTTGGGACTAAGCTATTAACCGGAGGCCCGGCCCAGAATTGTTATTTTTTTTGCCTATTTCAGGGTTTCACAGAAAAAGAATATCAAATGGAGTCCAAATGGAATGAAATCTTCGGGAACATGATTTTCGGAACGAACATGATCCACATGACTTGGATCCTATGTCAAGACATCAACCAGGAGGCCACGAGGTAGGGGGGTGCGCCTACCCCCCCCCCCCCAAGGGCGCCCTCCACCCTCATGGGCCCCCTGTTGCTCCACCGACATACTCCTTCCTCCTATATATACCTACGTACCCCCAAACTACTAGATACGGAGCCAAAACCCCAATTGCACCGCCGTAACTTTCTGTATCCACGAGATCCCATCTTGGGGCCTGTTCCGGAGCTCCGCCGGAGGGGACATCGATCAAGGAGGGCTTCTACATCAACACCATAGCCCCTCCGATGAAGTGTGAGTAGTTTACCTCAAACCTACGGGTCCATAGTTATTAGCTAGATGGCTTCTTCTCTCTTTTTGGATCTCAATACAAAGGTCTCCCCCTCTCTTGTGGAGATCTATTCGACGTAATCTTGTTTTGTGGTGTGTTTGTTGAGACTGATGAATTGTGGGTTTATGATCAAGTTTATCTATGAACAATATTTGAATCTTCTTTGAATTCTTTTATGTATGATTGATTATCTTTGCAAGTCTCCTCGAATTATCAGTTTGGTTTGGCCTACTAGATTGATCTTTCTTGCAATGGGAGAAGTGCTTAGCTTTGGGTTCAATCTTGCGGTGTCCTTTCCGAGTGACAGTAGGGGCAGCAAGGCACATATTGTATTGTTGCCATCGAGGATAACAAGATGGGGTTTTCATCATATTGCATGAGTTTATCCCTCTACATCTTGTCATCTTGCTTAAAGCGTTACTCTGTTCTTATGAACTTAATACTCTAGATGCATGCTGGATAGCGGTCGATGTGTGGAGTAATAGTAGTAGATGCAGGCAGGAGTCGTCTACTTGTCTCGGACGTGGTGCCTATATACATGATCATACCTAGATATTCTCATAACTATGCTCAATTCTGTTAATTGCTCAACAGTAATTTGTTTACCCACCGTGAATACTTATGCTCTCGAGAGAAGCCACTAGTGAAACCTATGGCCCCCGGGTCTATCTTCCATCATATTAATCTTCCAACACTTAGTTATTTTTATTGCCTTTTATTTTACTTTGCATCTTTATCATAAAAATACCAAAAATATTATCTTATCATATCTATTAGATCTCACTCTCGTAAGTGACCGAGTAGGGATTGACAACCCCTTATCGCGTTGGTTGCGAGGATTTATTTGTTTGTGTAGGTGCGAGGGACTCGTGCGTGGCCTCCTACTCGATTGATACCTTGGTTCTAAAAAACTGAGGGAAATACTGACGCTACTTTGCTGCATCATCCTTTCCTCTTCATGGGAAAACCAACACAAGTGCTCAAGAGGTAGCAAGAAGGATTTCTGGCGCCGTTGCTGGGGAGGTCTACGCAAAAGTCAACATACCAAGTACCCATCACAAAACCTTATCTCTCGCATTACATTATTTGCCATTTGCCTCTCGTTTTCCTCTCCCCCACTTCACCCTTGCCGTTTTATTTGCCCTCTCTCTCTCCGTCCTCCCTCTCTTTCTCTATTTGCCTCTTTTTTTCCCGTTTCTTGTTTGCTCGTGTGTTGGATTTCTTGCTTGTCACGATGGCTCAAGATAACAATAAATTGTATGACTTTACCAAGACCAACAACAATGATTTTCTTAGCACTCCGATTGCTCCTCTTACCGATGCTGAATCTTGTGAAATTAATGTTGCTTCATTGAATCTTGTCATGAAAGATCAATTCGCCGGCCTTCCTAGTGAAGATGCCGCTACCCATCTAAATAGCTTCGTTGATTTGTGTGATATGCAAAAGAAGAAATATGTGGACAATGATAATGTTAAATTGAAGCTATTTCCTTCTTCGCTTAGAGATCGTGCTAAAGCTTGGTTTTCGTCTTTGCCTAAAAATAGTATTGATTCGTGGAATAAGTGCAAAGATGTTTTTATCAATAAGTATTTTCCTGCCGCTAAGATCATCTCTCTTAGGAACGATATTATGAATTTTGAGCAACTTGATCATGACCATGTTGCACAAGCTTGGGAGAGGATGAAATTAATGATACGTAATTGCCCTACGCATGGTTTGAATTTGTGGATGATTATACAAATTTTTTATGCCGGATTAAAATTTTCTTCTAGAAATCTTTTAGATTCGGCCATGGGAGGCACTTTTATGGAAATCACTTTAGGAGAAGCTACTAAAATCCTAGATAATATTATGGTTAATTATTCTCAATGGCACACTGAAAGATCTACTAATAAAAAAGTGCATGCGATAGAAGAAATTAATGTTTTGAGTGGAAAGATGGATGACCTTATGAAATTATTTTCTAATAAAAGTGTTTCTTCTGATCCTATTGATATGCCTTTGTCTACTTTGATTGAGAATAATAATGAATTTATGGATGTGAATTTTGTTGGTAGGAATAATGTTGGTAACAACGCGTATAGAGGAAACTTTAATCCTAGGTCGTATCCTAGTAATTCCTCTAATAATTATTGTAATTCCTACAACAATTCTTATGGAAATTATAATAAGATGCCCTCTGATTTTGAATCTAATATTAAATAATTTATTACTTCACGAAAGAATTTCAATGCTTTGATTGAAGAAAAATTGCCTATGATTGATGAGTTGGCTAGGAACGTTGAAAAAATTTCTATTGATGTTGAATCTTTGAAACTTAGATCTATTCCACCTAAGCATGATATCAATGAGTCTCTCAAATCCATGAGAATTTCCATTGATGAGTGCAAAGAAAGAACCGCTAGGATGCGTGCTAAGAAAGATTGTTTTATAAAAGCGCGTTCTTCTAGTTTCCATGATAATAAAGATGAAGATCTAAAAGTTATTGATGTGTCCCCTATTAAATCTTTGTTTTGCAATATGAATCTTGATAATTATGGGACTGAATATGATCCACCTTTACCTAGATGGCGTTCCAAGAATTCGGAGTCTTTAGATCTTGATGCTAAAATTGTTAAAAGTGGGATTGAAGAAGTCAAAACTTTAAATATTAATGAACCCACTATTTTGGATTTCAAGGAATTTAATTATGATAATTGCTCTTTGATAGATTGTATTTCCTTTTTGCAATCCATGCTAAATTCTCCTCATGCTTATGGTCGAAATAAAGCTTTCACTAAACATATCGTTGATGCTTTGATGCAATCTTATGAAGAAAATCTTGAGTTGGAAGTTTCTATCCCTAGAAAACTTTATGATGAGTGGGAACCTAATATTAAGATTAAAATTAAAGATCATGAATGCTATGCTTTGTGTGATTTGGGTGCTAGTGTTTCCATGATTCCAAAGACTTTGTGTGATTTTCTAGGTTTTCATGATTTTGATGATTGCTCTTTAAACCTGCACCTTGAAGATTCCACCATTAAGAAACCTATGGGAAGAATTAATGATTTTCTTATTGTTGCAAATAGGAATTATGTGCCCATAGATTTTATTGTTCTTGACATAGATTGCAATCCTTCATGTCCTATTATTCTTGGTAGACCTTTCCTTAGAACGATTGGTGCAATTATTGATATGAAGGAAGGAAATATTAGATTCCAATTTCTGTTAAGGAAAGACATGGAACACTTTCCTAGAAAGAAAATAAAACTACCCTATGAATCTATCATGAGAGCCACTTATGGATTGCCTACCAAAGATGGCAATACCTAGATCTATCCTTGCTTTTTATGCCTAGCTAGGGGCGTTAAACGATAGCGCTTGTTGGGAGGCAACCCAATTTTATTTTTATTCATTGATTTTTGCTCCTGTTTAGTAATAAATAATTTATCTATCCTTTGTTTTGGTTGTGTTTTTCGTGTTTAATTAGTGTTTGTGCCAAGTAGAACCGTTGGGAAGACTTGGGGAAAGTCTTTTTAATCTTGCTGTAAAAAACAGAAACTTTAGCGCTCGCGAGAACTGCTGCCATTTTTATTTGGAAAGTGACATTTAGTTAATTATTTTTTAAGATGATTAATAGATAAATTACTCACGTCCAGCAATTTATTTTAGCATTTTTTGGGTCCCAGATCTTTCGTTAGCTACAGATTACTACAGATTCTGTTTTTCGTGTGTTGTTTGCTTATTTTGATAAATCTATGGCTAGTAAAATAGTTTATAAACCATAGAGAAGTTGGAATACAGTAGGTTTAACACCAATATCAATAAAGAATGAGTTAATTACAGTACCTTGAAGTGGTGTTTTGTTTACTTTCGCTAACGGAGCTCACGAGATTTTCTACTTTAAGTTTTGTGTTGTGAAGTTTTCAAGTTTTGGGTGAAAGATTTGATGGATTATGGAACAAGGAGTGGCAAGAGCCTAAGCTTGGCGATTCCCATGGCACCCCAAGATAATATAAGGACACCTAAAAGCCAAAGCTTGGGGATGCCCCGGAAGGCATCCCCTCTTTCGTCTACTTCCATTGGTAACTTTACTTGGAGCTATATTTTTATTCGCCACATGATATGTGTTTTGCTTGGAGCGTCTTGTATGATTTGAGTCTTTACTTTTCAGTTTACCACAATCATCCTTGCCGTACACACCTTTTGAGAGAGACACACATGATTCAGAAATTATTAGAATACTCTATGTGCTTCACTTATATCTTTTGAGTTATATAGTTTTTGCTCTAGTACTTCACTTATATTTTTTAGAGCACGGTGGTGGTTTTGTTTTATAGAAACAATTATTCTCTCATGCTTCACTTAGATTATTTTGAGAGTCTTAAATAGCATGGTAATTTATTTAATAATTCTAATATGCTAGGTATTCAAGACTAGTAGAAACTTTCTTATGAGTGTGTTGAATACTAAGAGAAGTTTGATGATTGATGATTGTTTTTAGACATGGAGGTAGTGATATCAAAGTTGTGCTAGTTGAGTAGTTATGAATTTGAAAAATACTTGTGTTGAAGTTTGCAAGTCCCGTAGCATGCACGTATGGTAAACATTATGTAACAAATTTGAAACATGAGGTGTTCTTTGATTGTCCTCCTTATGAGTGGCGGTCGGGGACGAGCGATGGTATTTTCCTACCAATCTATCCCCCTAGGAGCATGCGTGTAGTGCTTGCTTTTTGATGACTTATAGATTTTTGCAATAAGTATCTGAGTTCTTTATGACTAATGTTGAGTCCATGGATTATACGCACTCTCACCCTTCCATCATTGCTAGCCTCTTCGGTACCGTGCATTGCCCTTTCTCACATTGAAAGTTGGTGCAAACTTCGCTGGTGCATCCAAACCCCGTGATATGATACGCTCTTTCACACATAAACCTCCTTATATTTTCCTCAAAACAGCCACCATACCTACCTATTATGGCATTTCCATAGCCATTCCAAGATATATTGCGATGCAACTTTCCACCATTCCATTTATCATGACACGTTCATCATTGTCATATTGCTTTGCATGATCATGTAGTTGACATAGTATTTGTGGCAAAGCCACCATTCATAATACTTTCATACATGTCACTCTTGGTTCATTGCTGTCACGCCCTCGATGCGGCTATATCTCCCACGTGTCGAGGCACGACTTAGAGGCATAACCGCATTGAAAGCAATGTCGCAAGTCAGGAAATCATCACACATCCCATGTACATAAATAATATAAAGGGGAGGTACATAGTTGGCTTACACTCGCCACGTCACATCAAAGTACATAAATAACATCCATCATACAAATCACTCATGGCCCGACTACGGTGCCAAAAAAGAAAAGACCCCCAACATGCGACAAGGCCCTGAATCGATAACCCCAACTAGGCACCACTACTGATCGTCGGGAAAAGAAACATAATAACGCTGAGAGTCCTCGTCGAACTCCCACTTGAGCTCGTACTCGTCACCTGGAGCGGAATCACCTGGACCTGCATCTGGAGTTGTAGTAACTGTGAGCCACGGGGACTCAGCAATCTCACACCCACGCGATCAAGACTATTTAAGCTTATAGGAAGGATAAGGCAAGTATGTGGAGCTGCAGCAAGCGACTAGCATATGTGGTGGCTAACTTATACGCAAAAGAGAGCGAGAAGAGGGCGCAAGGCGCGAGCGAGAAACTAGAAGGAACAACCTGCGCAAGCATTACTCCAACACCGTGTCCGCTTCCCGGACTCCGCCGAGAAGAGGCTATCACGGCAACACACTCAGTTGATTCATTTTAATTAATTAAGATTCAAGTTATCTACAACCGGACATTAACACATTCCCATATGCCCATAACCGCGGGCACGGCCTTTCGAAAGTTCAATCCCTGCAGGGGAGTCCCAACTTAGCCCATGACAAGCTCTCACGGTCAACGAAGGAAAGACCTCCTCCCAAGACGTTCCTGATCAGACTCGGTATCTCGGTAACTCAAGACACTTCGACAGGTTAAAACAAGACCAGCAACACCGCCCGGAATGTGCCGACAAATCCCGATAGGAGCTGCACATATCTCTTTCTCAGGGCACACTCAGATAGGTCAAGCTACGAGTAAAACCAACCCTCAAATTTCCCCGAGATGGCCCCGCAGGCTGCCCAGTTCGGACCAACACTCAGAGGAGCACTGGCCGGGGGTTAAAATAAGATGACCCTTGAGTCTGCAGAACCCAAGGGAAAGAAAAGGCTAGGTGGCAAATGGTAAAACCAAGGTTGGGCATTGCTGGAAAAGCTTTAATCAAGGCGAAATATCAAGGGGTTCCCATTATAACCCAACCGCGTAAGGAACGCAAAATCCGGGAACATAACACCGATATGACGGAAACTAGGGCGGCAAGAGTGGAACAAAACACTAGGCGAGAGGCCGAGCCTTCCACCCTTTACCAAGTATATAGATGCATTAAGATAACAAGATAATATAATGATATCCCAACAAGTAAATAAATGTTCCAACAAGGAACGGCTCCAATCTTCACCTGCAACTATCAACGCTATAAGAGGGGCTGAGCAAAGCGGTAACATAGCCAATCAACGGTTTGCTAGGACAATGGTGGGTTAGAGGTTTGACATGGCAATTGGGAGGCTTGACAAGCAAAAGGTAGGCATCGTAGCATTGGCAAAGCAAGAGCGAGCAAACTAGCATAGCAAAGATAGTAGTGATTTCGAGGGTATGATCATCTTGCCTGCACAGTTGTCAAAGTTGACTGGATCCTCACAAGCAAACTCAACGGGCTCCTCGGTAGCGAACTCGTCTCCCGGCTCTACCCAACAAGACAAACAAGCAACAAGGATACAATCAACCACGTGCAAGACCAAGCAATATGATGAAATGATGATATGCTATGCGGGATGCGATGCGGGATGCAAAATGCAAGATATGACAGGAAATGCATGAACCTGGCCTCAACTTGGAATTCCAAGGGTGCCACTGGATAGAGGGGATGAAATCGCTTGAAAACGATATAAAGATCATTGGAATCGGAGTTACGGTTTGGAAATGGCAAGCGTTTTAAGATATGACACCGGTCTGCGATTTACAGCAAGTAGGCATCTAAATGCAACGAAATGAACATGCTACAGCCGCCAAACATGAAAACAAAATACATGGAAGTGATGTACACAAGATTCTTAACAAAACACTAGCATTGAGCCATAGGCAAATTCATCCATTAAGAGGTTCAAACAAGCATGGCAAAAATGAATATGCAAAACAGATTCCAGACTTAGTGAAATTAACACTAGCCTGAAATTTCAGATCACGAAGCCCTCTTCGGAGCAGCAAAACAACATGATAAATGACCTGAACATGACAAGTAAGAACATGGCATGGAGCTACTCAACAAGCTTAACAAAACACCCAAAGTGACCTGGGGCCAAAAGGGTTCACAAAATACTCTACCGAGCTCACGAACATAGCTCGAACACAATCAGTTTTCAGACTTAGTGAAAACTGAGACATGCAGAAATTATAACTCACGAAGGCATGTAAACGAGCTCGATGCACTCACTACGGTGCAAGTCATGGCAAGGCAAGCATATATCCAGAAAGAAGACACAATATGCTAGCTACACATGGCAAGAAAAAAGGCATTAGCATGCATGGAACACTAACGGTAGCATCGGCAAAATCGCAAACAAGTTGACGATCTGCCCAGATTAACAACGAAGCAAAAGTTGAGCTCGATTGAGTTAACCTAGAGCACTCCACATATGCAAACAAAGACATGGATGGATAGGATAACATAAATATCAAAACTCCCTTACTGATCATCCTCAAAAGAGGCACGGATCACTAGGAAACAAGCTGAACATATGGCATCATGAACTAAAATATCCCAGACTTAGTGAAAATCACTAAGTCCCTGAAATCAGCAATCTCAGGTACCTCTCTTCGCAAGCTTGCACAAGACAACACACACATCCTAAAAAATGCATGGGTGGCACCTCTGGAAAGAAGACAAAATGCTTAACAATTCACCCCAAAGGGGCACAGGCATATCATGCACGAATTAAACATGGCAAAAACGACAAAAGTGCATGATGAACTAACGGATCTGCAATTTAACTCACGAAGCCTCCTTCTAACAGCATTTTGGGCAACAAGATGACCTCAAATGCAAATGATGCAATGGAATGAAATGATGTACATGTCGAGGCGAAGATTTTGATATATTATATGTCCAAAACGGAGCTACGGTTGCGGAGATACGGGTCCTCGAACAGGTCAACTTGGATCAAGAGTTTCAGGACTTAGACAAAAAAAACGAGGTTAGGGTTTACTGTAGCACCCGCGATCTGGATCGGGGCGCGCCTCCCGAGGCTGGATCCGGCGAGGTCGCTCGCCGGCGACGAGGCCGGAGGCGGCCGGAGCGGGGAGGAGGTCGCCGGGGGGGGGCGCCGGCGAGGAGGCGGCGGAGGGCGCGGTGAGGAGGCGGCGGCGGCGCGCGGCGGACGGCGGGGCCGCGGCTCGGGGCGCCGGCGACGATGGCGGGCGCGACGGCCCGCCGGAGGAGGAGAAGAAGGGCGGCGGCGGCGGAGCTCGGCCACGGGCGCCTCTGGCCCGGGCGGAGGAGGAGGGGGGCCGGCGCTGGGCCTCGGGCCCGCGTCGGTGGCGGCGGCGAACTGGGTCCCGCCCGGACAGGTGGCGGCGGCCGATTGGCTGGCGGGGGCGGACGGTGTCCGGTCCGATCCGGACACGTCCGTCGGTGGCGGGGTGATCTCTTTTTTTTAGGAGGAGGACGGGGAGAGATCCGATGGGGGGTGTTAATAGGCATAAGTGGAGCTAGGAGAGTCCAAATGAGGTGCGGTTTTCGCCCACGCGATCGTGATCGAACGCTCTAGGACATGGAGCAGAGTTTGGTGGGTTTTGGGAAATTTGGGGGGTGTTGGGCTGCAACACACACGAGGCCTTTTCGGTCCCTCGGTTAACCGTTGGAGTATCAAACGAAGTCCAAATGACGAAACTTGACGGGCGGTCTACCGGTAGTAAACCAAGACCGCATGACAAGTCTCGGTCCAATCCGGAAATGTTTAATCCCCACACACGAAAGAAAGCTAGAAATGGCCACTGGAGGAGAACGAAGCGCCGGAATGCAAAACGGACAACGGGGAAAATGCTCGAATGCATGAGATGAACATGTATGCAAATGCAATGCACGAGATGACATGATAAGAGATGCACGAAAAAGAAAACAACACACGGAGACAAAGACCCGAACCCGAGAAATACATATAACTTAACACCGGAAACGGCAAGAGTTGGATACAAATATGGAAAGTTACATCCGGGGTGTTACAACACTCCACCACTACGAAAAGATCTCGTCCCGAGATCTAGGACTGAAAGAACTCCGGGTACTCAGAACGGAGGTGATCCTCGCGTTCCCAGGTAGCTTCACGGTCGGAATGGTGAGACCACTTGACTTTGCGAAATTTGATTGACTTGTTGCGAGTCTTGCGTTCAGTCTCTTCAAGAATAGCAACTGGGTGCTCACGATAGGAGAGATCTTCTTGGAGCTCAATATCCTCGAAGTTAACGGTGCGGTCAGGAGTCTTGAAGCACTTTCGAAGCTGAGAGACGTGGAACACATCATGAACATTTGCAAAGTTTGAGGGAAGCTCGAGTTGATAGGCGAGGTCGCCTCTCTTGCTGACAATCTTGAAAGGCCCGGCATATCTGGGGGCAAGCTTCCCTTTGATACCGAAGCGACGAGTACCTTTCATAGGAGAGACGCGGAGGTAAACGTGATCTCCGATCTCGAAAGCCAAATCACGGTGCTTACTATCATAGTAGCTCTTTTGGCGGGATTGGGCTGCTTTGAGGTTATCACGAATGACTTTGCACATTTCTTCTGCTTCTGTGATTAAGTCATTACCCAGCAGCTGACGTTCACCGGTTTCAGACCAGTTGAGAGGGGTACGGCACTTCCTGCCATACAGAATTTCAAAAGGGGCCTTGCCCGAACTTGCTTGAAAGCTGTTGTTGTATGAGAATTCAGCATAAGGAAGACAGTCCTCCCACTTCATGCCGAAAGAGATCACACAAGCCCTGAGCATGTCTTCGAGAATCTGGTTGACACGCTCGACTTGACCGCTTGTTTGAGGATGGAAAGCAGTGCTGAAGCGGATGCTGGTGCCCATGGCCTTTTGAAAAGAATCCCAAAACTTGGAGGTAAAGATGCTGCCACGGTCTGAAGATATCACTTGAGGAATACCGTGCAGAGAGACAATGCGAGAGGTATAGAGTTCCGCCAATTGAGCTGCAGTGATTGACTCTTTGATAGGCAGAAAGTGAGCCACTTTGGTGAGCTTGTCGATGACAACGAATATAGCATCACTGCCACGCTTGGACTTTGGAAACCCAGTCACGAAGTCCATTTCAATGTGGTCAAACTTCCATTCTGGAATGGCAAGAGGTTGGAGGAGACCTGCTGGCCTTTGGTGTTCTGCCTTCACTCTTCTACAGACATCACATTCATTCACGAATTGAGCGATCTCGCGCTTCATTCGAGTCCACCAATAAGCTTGCTTGAGATCCTGATACATCTTCGTACTACCAGGGTGGATGGAGAGAAGAGAGTTGTGAGCCTCGTTCATGATCACTTTACGAAGTTCACCTTTGGGCACAACAATACGATCCTCGAAGAAGAGAGTGTCCTTGTCATCAAGGCGGTAGCACTTGTACTTGGACTGACTCTTGGCAATCCCAATCTTCACCTTTTTCACCATAGCATCAAGAAGCTGTGCTTGGCGAATCTGGTCTTCTAAGGTAGGAGAGACTTGAAGGTTGGCGAGGAATCCTTGAGGAACAACTTGAAGATTCAGCTTGCGGAAAGCTTCACAAAGCTCGGGTTGATAAGGCTTGAGAATCAGGCTGTTGCAGTAGGCCTTTCTGCTCAAAGCGTCAGCAATCACATTGGCCTTGCCTGGAGTATACTCAATACTCGGATTATACTCTTGAATCATTTCGACCCATCGAGTTTGCCTTAGGTTGAGATTAGGCTGAGTGAAGATGTGCTTGAGACTCTTGTGATCAGTGAAAATGTCCACTTTTCTTCCCAATAGAAGATGCCTCCAAGTCAAAAGAGCATGCACAACTGCCGCCAACTCGAGATCATGAGTGGGGTAGTTCTTCTCATTAGGCTTCAACTGGCGAGATGTATAAGCAACCACTTTCTTCTCTTGCATCAAAACTGCGCCAAGACCTTGGAGAGAGGCATCACAAAAGACCTCGTACGGCTTGGTTTCATCAGGTGGAGTCAGAACTGGAGCAGTGATCAACTTCTCTTTCAAAGTGTTGAAAGCAATATCACACTCTGGAGACCAAACGTACTTGACATGCTTCTGAAGAAGATTTGAGAGAGGCTTGGCGATCTTAGAAAAGTTTTCAACGAATCTTCGGCAATAGCTTGCGAGTCCGAGAAAACTGCGGAGTTGTTTCACGTTCTGAGGAGGTTCCCAATTCACAATAGCAGACACCTTCTCAGGATTGACGGAAATTCCCTTGGCAGAGATGATATGACCAAGATAAAGAACCTCATCGAGCCAAAATTCACACTTGGAGAACTTGGCATAGAATTGATGTTCCCTGAGCTTATCGAGAACCAAACGCAAATGCTTGGCATGATCTTCCTTGTTCTTCGAGAAAACCAGAATGTCATCGAGATAGACCAAAACGAAGTCATTGGTGTAGGCGTTGAAGATGAAGTTCATCATGCGAGAGAACGTCGGAGGAGCGTTGGCAAGGCCAAAAGACATGACAGTGTATTCATATGAACCAAAGCTTGTTCTGAATGCTGTCTTGGGAATATCTTCTTCACGAATGCGAATCTGGTGATAACCCATACGGAGATCAAGCTTGGAGAATACTTGAGCACCCTTGAGTTGTTCGAACAGCTCATTGATGTTGGGAAGTGGGTATTTGTTCTTGATGGTCTTCTTGTTCACTGGACGGTAATCAACACAAAGTCGGTCCGTTCCATCCTTCTTCTTCACAAAAAGAACACCACAACCCCACGGAGAAGTACTAGGCCGGATGAGACCCAATCTTTCTTGCTCATCGAGTTGTTTCTTCAACTCCTTCAACTATTCGGGGCCGAGCTTGTAGGGACGTTTGCACACAGGTTCCGTACCGGGCTCAAGTTCAATAACAAATTCAACCGGCCGGTTTGGAGGCATCCCTGGGAGTTCTTCTGGAAAAACGTCTTGATACTCACAAACAACCGGAATCTGCGAAATAGCATCCAATTCACCCTTCTCATTGAGAGAAAACAACCGGATGGTATTATCCCGAGCGGCAAAGACAATGACATCCTCAGACGAATGAGTCAGTTGAATCTGCCTGGCTGCACAATCAAGCTGAGCTTTATGCTTAGAAAGCCAATCCATCCCGAGAATAAGATCAATATCAGAGTTGCCAAGAACCATTGGAGAAGCAAGAAACTTGAAATCACCCATCAAGATTGAAATATCCGGCACCTCCAGACTTGCACTCAAATGTTTGCCAGGAGAAACGATATCCATTTGTTTACCCAAATGAGAAGAAACGAACTCATGCTTGGTAAAAAATGGCTTTGACATGAAACAATGCGATGCACCCGTGTCAAAAAGAACTTTTGCAGGAATATCATTAACAGGAAGGTTACCCATGATGACATCTGAAGAATCCTCTGCCTGAGTTGCATTCATCAAATTGACCTTGGCATGCTTGGGATTATGCTTGACCACAGCTGTACTTGCCGATCTGACAGGAGGAGGAGGAGGAAGACGCCTCTGGTTGAAACACTTGTTGGCATAGTGACCCTTCTGTTGGCACTTGTTGCACGTGACCTCTGAAAGCGGACGGTGATACGGAGCACTCGATCTTGGAGCTTGAGACGAAGTCTTGTTCTGAAAGCCTGGGTTGGGTGGGTGGGAAGAAGCACTGCCACCTTTGCTCTTCTGCTGATACGGCTGACGGAACGGAGGAGGAGGAAGCCAATACTTCTGCTGCTTGGCCACTTGAGTAGAGGAAGACGGAGTAACATCTCTGACTCGCTTCCTGGAAGCATCACACCTCAACTGAGCAGCCTCTTGCTTCAGTGCCATGTTGTAGAACTCATCGTATCTCAACGGCTCAAAGAGGACAAGAGCGAGCTGAATTTCCTCACGAAGACCACCCCTGAACTGATAGATCATGCTCTTCTCATCAGGAACATCCTGCTTGGCAAAACGGGCAAGCTTCTGGAACAATTTGTTGTAGTCATAGACAGACAAAGAGCCTTGCTTCAGATTGCGGAATTCCTCACGCTTGCTTTCAACCACGCTCTGCGGAATGTGATGAGCGCGGAAATCTTGACGGAAATCATCCCAAGTGATAACACGTCCACCTCTGGAATCCTTGTACTGCTGGAACCACTCTGCAGCCTGATCTTTGAGTTGGAAGGAAGCGAATTTCACAAAATCCTCAGGCCTGACGTTGCTGCACTCGAAATGCTTACACAGATCCACAAGCCAATCGTCAGCATCGGTTGCCTCAACACAATTGCTGAAAGTCTTTGGCCCGTTAGCAAGGAACTGGTTGAGTGTAGCAAAGTGACCCTGGTTGCTGCCTTGATTCCCTTGACTGCCTTGATTGCGCTCTTGGAGAATTTGCATGATCAGCTGAGTGTTTGCATTGGTTGCGGTCATCACAGCTTGCCATGCCTCTGGAGGAGGTGGAGGTGGTGGCAGATCAGGATTCGGAGTCGTGCGCGTTGGAGGAGCCATCCTGAAGAGGTTGACCACCATTAGCACATGACAGATAAATATTGAAGCTGAATCCAACGGAATGAAAAATTGCAACATATAGTCTTCACATCCGAACAAAATGAACGAATGCATTTCTCTTGAAGTGGTCACATATTCCTAAATTGCGAAGCCACGAAGAATCAGGTAGAAGGGGTACAACAACGAGGGATGGAATCAACATATGACGTCGGAGCAACTCGAATGCCACAACTGAAAATAAAACCAAGGGTTGGCTTGCGGAATAAGCCGGAACAAATACATGATAGAAATTTCGTCCGAAGTTTTCGTGGTGGGACCTACACGGGCTCGATCGTACAGCACCATCATGTACAAGGCAGTGCACATGACATACGAAGCATCCCCGAGTCAGCATAGCCAAGGACTCTTTAAGACACAACGAGACCACTGTAAAATCGACCGTGAATCGGCGAACCACTAGACGTCGAACCCCAATTTCATATCATACATCTGTCGGAAAGATATCCTACGGCTACTTGAATTCCCACCTATGAAATTCCCGAAATTTTCCCAGTTATGCAATCAGGTGTTGGGGATACAGAGGAAGCATAATATCTCACCCAAGCTAGCAAATCCTACATCCAGCTGTATCCATCCTTCAACACATAACCAAGAAACCTTCGGAAACCATCTATCTCAACCTTCGAAAAGCATCCGTTATACAAGTTATGGCGATACTCCCGAACTCCCGCCCCAGTACTGGGTGGCGTCGAGGTTATCTCACCAACGAACTGCATAAAAGAGATTTTCGATGTCGCGCACAAATCTCAAGTATACGTGAATTGCAACGATAAAATTGTGACGACAACACCTCGGAGCTCAACTCCCCGGGACACTGCCACAACCCCTAAAGACAGGAGGCACCAAGAACAATGTTCTCGTCACAAAACCATCGGAACAAAACCAAGATACTCGCGTGATCCTAAAAATTTTTTTTAGTGAAATTTGAGAAGAGAAGAGTCAAAACTCTACGTCAGGATGCCTTACCAGAGCGATGAGGAGACTGGGAAGTAAAAAGAATTCCTAAGCTCTCCGATATATAATTCCTAAGTGACTCAAAACATTTTTCTAGACACAACTCGGCTGCTAAAAACGATCAAGCAATGGGGCTCCTAAGGTCGGGGAAGGCTCTGATTACCAACTTGTCACGCCCTCGATGCGGCTATATCTCCCACGTGTCGAGGCACGACTTAGAGGCATAACCGCATTGAAAGCAATGTCGCAAGTCAGGAAATCATCACACATCCCATGTACATAAATAATATAAAGGGGAGGTACATAGTTGGCTTACACTCGCCACGTCACATCAAAGTACATAAATAACATCCATCATACAAATCACTCATGGCCCGACTACGGTGCCAAAAAAGAAAAGACCCCCAACATGCGACAAGGCCCTGAATCGATAACCCCAACTAGGCACCACTACTGATCGTCGGGAAAAGAAACATAATAACGCTGAGAGTCCTCGTCGAACTCCCACTTGAGCTCGTACTCGTCACCTGGAGCGGAATCACCTGGACCTGCATCTGGAGTTGTAGTAACTGTGAGCCACGGGGACTCAGCAATCTCACACCCACGCGATCAAGACTATTTAAGCTTATAGGAAGGATAAGGCAAGTATGTGGAGCTGCAGCAAGCGACTAGCATATGTGGTGGCTAACTTATACGCAAAAGAGAGCGAGAAGAGGGGGCAAGGCGCGAGCGAGAAACTAGAAGGAACAACCTGCGCAAGCATTACTCCAACACCGTGTCCGCTTCCCGGACTCCGCCGAGAAGAGGCCATCACGGCAACACACTCAGTTGATTCATTTTAATTAATTAAGATTCAAGTTATCTACAACCGGACATTAACACATTCCCATATGCCCATAACCGCGGGCACGGCTTTCGAAAGTTCAATCCCTGCAGGGGAGTCCCAACTTAGCCCATGACAAGCTCTCACGGTCAACGAAGGAAAAGACCTCCTCCCAAGACGTTCCGATCAGACTCGGTATCTCGGTAACTCAAGACACTTCGACAGGTTAAAACAAGACCAGCAACACCGCCCGAATGTGCCGACAAATCCCGATAGGAGCTGCACATATCTCTTTCTCAGGGCACACTCAGATAGGTCAAGCTACGAGTAAAACCAACCCTCAAGTTTCCCCGAGGTGGCCCCGCAGGCTGCCCAGTTCGGACCAACACTCAGAGGAGCACTGGCCCGGGGGGGTTAAAATAAGATGACCCTTGAGTCTGCAGAACCCAAGGGAAAGAAAAGGCTAGGTGGCAAATGGTAAAACCAAGGTTGGGCATTGCTGGAAAAGCTTTAATCGAGGCGAAATATCAAGGGGTTCCCATTATAACCCAACCGCGTAAGGAACGCAAAATCTGGGAACATAACACCGATATGACGGAAACTAGGGCGGCAAGAGTGGAACAAAACACTAGGCGAGAGGCTGAGCCTTCCACCCTTTACCAAGTATATAGATGCATTAAGATAACATAGCAATATAGTGATATCCCAACAAGTAAATAAATGTTCCAACAAGGAACGGCTCCAATCTTCACCTGCAACTATCAACGCTATAAGAGGGGCTGAGCAAAGCGGTAACATAGCCACTCAACGGTTTGCTAGGACAATGGAAGGTTAGAGGTTCAATCATGCAATTGGGAGGCTGACAAGCAAAAGGTAGGCATCGTAGCAGTGGCAAAGCAAAAGAGCGAGCAAACTAGCATAGCAAAGATAGTAGTGATTTCGAGGGTATGATCATCTTGCCTGCACGGTTGTCAAAGTTGACTGGATCCTCACAAGCAAACTCAACGGGCTCCACGGTAGCGAACTCGTCTGCCGGCTCTACCCAACAAGACAAACAAGCAACAAGGATACAATCAACCACGTGCAAGACCAAGCAATACGATGAAATGATGATATGCTATGCGGGATGCGATGCGGGATGCAAAATGCAAGATATGACAGGAAATGCATGAACCTGGCCTCAACTTGGAAAACCAAGTGTGCCACTGGATAGAGGGGATGAAATCGCTTGAAAACGATATAAAGATCATTGGAATCGGAGCTACGGTTTGGAAATGGCAAGCGTTTTAAGATATGACACCGGTCTGCGATTTACAACAAGTAGGCATCTAAATGCAACGAAATGAACATGCTACAGCCACCAAACATGAAAACAAAATACATGGCAGTGATGTACACAAGATGGTTAACAAAACACTAGCACTGAGCCATAGGCAAATTCATCCATTAAGAGGTTCAAACAAGCATGGCAAAAACGAATATGCAAAACAGATTCCAGACTTAGTGAAATTAACACTAGCCTGAAATTTCAGATCACGATGCTCTCTTCGGGGAAGCAAAACAACATGATAAATGACCTGAACATGACAAGTAAGAATATGGCATGGATCTACTCAACAAGCTTAACAAAACACCCAAAGTGACCTGGGGCCAAAAGGGTTCACAAAATACTCTACCGAGCTCACGAACATAGCTAAAACACAATCAGTTTTCAGACTTAGTGAAAACTGAGACATGCTGAAATTATAGCTCACGAAGGCATGTAAACGAGCTCGATGCACTCACTACGGTGCAAGTCATGGCAAGGCAAGCATATATCCAGAAATAAGACACAATATGCTAGCTACACATGGCAAGAACGAAGGCATAGCATGCACGGAACACTAATGGTAGCATCGGCAAAATCGCAAACAAGTTGACGATCTGCCCAGAATAATAACGAAGCAAAAGTTGAGCTCGATTGAGTCAACCTAGAGCCCTCCACATATGCAAACAAAGACACGGATGGATAGAGCATAACATAAATATCAAAACTCCCTTACTGATCATCCTCAAAAGAGGCACAGATCACTAGGAAACAAGCTGGACATATAGCATCACGAACTAAAATATCCCAGACTTTGTGAAAATCACCAAGTCCCTGAAATCAGCAATCTCAGGTACCTCTCTTCGCAAGCTTGCACAAGACAACACACACATCCTAAAAATGCATGGGTGGCACCTCTGGAAAGAAGACAAAATGCTTAACAATTCATCCCAAAGGGGCATAGGCATATCATGCACGGATTAAACATGGAAAAAATGGCAAAAGTGCATGATGAACTAACGGATCTGCAATTTAACTCACGAAGCCTCGTTCTAACAGCATTTTGGGCAACAAGATGACCTCAAATGCAAATGATGCAATGGAATGAAATGATGTACATGTCGAGTCGAAGATTTTGATGTATTATATGTCCAAAACGGAGCTACGGTTGCAGAGATACGTGTCCTCGAACAGGTCAACTTGGATCAAGAGTTCCAGGACTTAGACAAAAAAAAACGAGGTTATGGTTTACTGTAGCACCCGCGGATCTGGATCGGGGCGCGCCTCCCGAGGCTGGATCCGGCGAGGACGCTCACCGGCGAGGAGGCCGGAGGCGGCCGGAGCGGGGAGGAGGTCGCCGGGGGGGGCGGCGCCGGCGAGGAGGCGGCGGAGGGCGCGGTGAGGAGGCGGCGGCGGGCGCGGCGGCGGACGGCGGGGCCGCGGCTCGGGGCGCCAGCGACGATGGCGGGCGGCGACGGCCCGCCGGAGGAGGAGAAGAAGGGCGGCGGCGGGGGAGCTCGGCCACGGGCGCCTCTGGCCCGGGCGGAGGAGGAGGGGGGGCCGGCGCTGGGCCTCGGGCCCGCGTCGGTGGCGGCGGCGAACTGGTCCCGCCACGGGGACAGGTGGCGGCGGCCGATTGGCTGGCGGCGTGGGGCGGACGGTGTCCGGTCCGATCCGGACACGTCCGTCGGTGGGGGGTCGATCTTTTTTTTTAGGAGGAGGACGGGGAGGAAGACGAGATTTCCGGAATGGGGTGTTTAAATAGGCATAAGTGGAGCTAGGAGAGTCCAAATGAGGTGCGGTTTTCTCCCACGCGATCGTGATCGAACGCTCTAGGACATGGAGCAGAGTTTGGTGGGTTTTGGGACAAATTTGGGGGGTGTTGGGCTGCAACACACACGAGGCCTTTTCGGTCCCTCGGTTAACCGTTGGAGTATCAAACGAAGTCCAAATGAGCCGAAACTTGACGGGCGGTCTACCGGTAGTAAACCAAGACCGCATGACAAGTCTCGGTCCAATCCGGAAATGTTTAATCCCCACACACGAAAGAAAGCTAGAAATGGCCACCGGAGGAGAACGAAGCGCCGGAATGCAAAACGGACAACGGGGAAAATGCTCGAATGCATGAGATGAACATGTATGCAAATGCAATGCACGAGATGACATGATAAGAGATGCACGAAAAATAAAACAACACACGGAGACAAAGACCCGAACCCGAGAAATAAATATAACTTAACACCAGAAACGGCAAGAGTTGGATACAAATATGGAAAGTTACATCCGGGGTGTTACAATTGCATATCCCGGTGCACCGCTGGAGTCATTCATATAGAGTCATACTTTGTTCTAGTATCGAGTTTTAATCATTGAGTTGTAAATAAATAAAAGTGTGATGATCATCATTTTCTAGAGCATTGTCCCAAGTGAGGAAAAAAGAAGAGAAAGGCCATAAAAAAAGAAGAAGGCCCCAAAAAATGAGAGAAAAAGAGAGAAGGGACAATGTTACTATCCTTTTTACAACACTTGTGCTTCAAAGTAGCACCATAATCTTCATGATAGAGAGTCTTTTGTTTTGTCACTTTCATATACTAGTGGGAATTTTTCATTATAGAACTTGGATTGTACATTCCAACAATGGGCTTCCTCAAATGCCCTAGGTCTTCATGAGCAAGCAAGTTGGATGCACACCCACTTAGTTTCTTTTGTTGAGCTTTCATATATTTATAGCTCTAGTGCATCCGTTGCATGGCAATCCCTACTCCTTGCATTAACATCAATTGATGGGCATCTCCATAGCTCATTGATTAGCCTCATTGATGTGAAACTTTCTCCCTTTTTTGTCTTCTCCACATAACCCCCATCATTATATTCTATTCCACCCATAGTGATATATCCATGGCTCGCGCTCATATATTGCGTGAAGGTTGAAAAAGTTCGAGATTAGTAAAGTATGAAACAATTGCTTGGCTTGTCATAGGGGTTGTGCATGATGAGGGCATTCTTGTGTGAGAAAAATGGAGCATGACTAAACTATATGATTTTGTAGGGATGAACTTTCTTTGCCCATGTTATTTTGAGAGGACATAATTGCTTAGTTAGTATACTTGAAGTGTTATTACTTTTATGTCAACACTGAACTTTTATCTTGAATCTTTCGGATCTGAATATTCATATCAAAATTAAGAAGAATTACATTGAAAATATGCCAAGTAGCATTCCACAACAAAAATTCTGTTTTTATCATTTACCCACTCGAGGACGAGCAGGAATTAAGCTTGGGTATGCTTGATACGTCTCCAACATATCTATAAATTTTTATTGTTCCATGCTATATTATATTCAGTTTTGGACATTATTGGGCTTAATTATACACTTTTATATTATTTTCGGTACTAACCTATTAACCGGAGGCCCAGCCCAGATTGTTGTTTTTTTTGCCTATTTTAGGGTTTCACAGAAAAAGAATATCAAACGGAATCCAAACGGAATGAAGCCTTCGGGAACGTGATTCTCGGAACGAACATGATCCAGAGGACTTGGACCCTACATCAAGACATCAACCAGGAGGCCACGAGGTAGGGGCGCGCCTACCCCCCTGTAGCGACCTGACCCGAATGGATCAAGTCTCTGTGCTTAAGTGTCATCCTTGGATCGGTATGCTGACACACACAGTACTCGAAGGATTTATAACAGAGGTAAATCACATGTATAAAGTCACGTAAATACTATTACCTCAAATCCAAAATAGCGGAAGTAACAAGGTTGGGGATTCCCATCAACACCAACGGCAAAGTTGAGTGTAGAAATCGTAACCCTAACGTATCACTTACTCGTCGTAAGATAATCCTGCAACATGAGACGTTGCAGCCATAGAGGGTCAGTACATTAAATGTACTGGAAAATTCACACCATAGAGAATGATGAATAAAGACTATCACTACATGCATATTTGGCTGGTGGAAAAGCACTATGGTTATAAGGTTTTTGCGTAAAGCCAATTTTTCCCTACTGCAAAGGAATAAATTTTATTTAACTATCATGCTGGTTGTTGAACATTGAGAATGGTTGACAGCATTCTCAATCCAATTAAGTAACATCATTAAACCCAACAATATTCATTTAAAGTAATGTGATGAGATCAACAGGATAATCCAAGAACTAGATGCTCGACATGTCCATAACCGGGGGCACAGCTAATCACGATTAGTTTATACACTCTGCAGAGTTTTGCGCACTTTTCCCCACAAGACTCGATCGCCTCCGTTGGATTTCTCGCACTACATGGTGTTTGATAAATGGATGACCGAGACACAGTCTTTCAGAAGCGCTAGCACCTTACGATGGATAGACCGGTACACCTACTTTCCCCTACGTCTGCTAGTCTACCCTGTAAGAGTTCGCACGACTTAATCAACTATGCCAGAGCCCATAATGGCTTGTGGCTGCACACGGAAGTTTCTAGTTTGAAAAATCTCATGATCCCTTTGAGCCCGGGTGGCGGTCCAAAAGAAAAGAGGCAAGTCCTGGATTACCCAGGTGCCTAGACAGGCAATCCTAGAATAACCAGGTGCCTCAATCCACCCAGATGTGTGTTTAAGTTGCCACCGTAAGTAAACCATTAATTAACAATCTCACATCTGTCATGGATACTCTCAGAACCCAAACCACGTCTACTAGCATAGCATGGCATAATAAGCGAACGTAGAATGTAACTCCCAAAGGTTTGAAAATAAACAGGTAATAGGTACTACCTCATCTACTTCCCATCCCACAGTTTAATTAGATCCTAATCATGCAATGTTTGAGGTTTGATCTAATGCAAAAAAAACTGGGTATGGAAGGGGATATGATCAAAGTGTGAACTTGCCTGCAATGTTGATGAAGATGATTCGCACTCAAAACTCTTGATAGATCTACTCGTCACACTCCGGTCAATCTATCGTAAGCAAGAAATAGTAACCACACATAAGCAATCACTCCAAAGATCAGAAAGAACGAAGAAGACGATTCAGAAACATCAAAACCAAGCAAATAACTCCTGCAACATAAAACAATTTCTAACAGTACCAAAATTATGTGAATTTGGGCTTATTAGAATGTTTAGGTCAAGAGCTTCGATTTGCAAAAAGAATCAACTCAAACGGAGCTACGAAACTCAAGTTATGATCAAACGAAGTTTGAATTCAAATCTGATCTAATTCAAATTTTAAACTTTTCAAAAACATGTTTGAGTTGGATTAAAGGATAGAGGGGATCAAACGAAGACGTGGGCATTGGTTTCGTTGGATTTGGACTAACGAGTAAAAAGTTATAGTCACTTGAAAATCAGGGACTAATCTGTAAATAAAATATTCACGGATAGGTCCCTGGCCGAAATTAACAGAAAAAGAAAACATTAAATAACGAACGTTCACTAACTAGTTCTAAATAGAGAACGTTCTCTAAATAGATCTAACTAAAAAAAACTAAACCGGTTTTTTTTAAACGAAAACCGAATCTAAAG